>NW_026125091.1:0-91598 GCF_943737965.1 Phodopus roborovskii
ATGACACAAAATCTATACTACCATTCCAAGGTGGTGGTGGGGATCAGAACACAGTAAGTCAGCAGGCTTACTCTGGAATTCTGATTGTTGAAGGGCATAGAGGGTTCTTCCTCCCAGCTTCACTTCATCTCCCTCTTGAGCTGGTTCCACTCCGCTGTGCAGCCTATTGCAGATACCGCACAGCTCCAGCACGTTCAACACCTGTACTTGCGCAGCTTCCGGGCCGGCATCCTGCCCCCCCCATTGCTGTGGCTCTCCATAACTGCAAAGGGGAAAGATTGCAGCACCTAGATTTACCCAGGAAAGTAGTACCAAATGAACAAATGTGATGTTTCATTACCAACTCATGGCAAATCCTAATAATCTTGAACTGAGATTCCTAGCAGTTTTGATTTAGCAGCCATGATTTTCAGAGCAAAAATTCTTTTTTCCTTTCCTTTCACAGGTTTGAAGTTTAGTGCAATAGTCCTGCCCTTAGGGATACCCTCCCTGTATTCTAATGCAGACCAGAATGTCTCTTTGAGGTTAATGAAGATCAGTGATGTCCCTCCTTAATACTAATTGAGATCATTCAATCCTCTCTTTCAGCACAACCTCTTGCCTGACATTGAATTTCTATGTTCTTTTCTTTTCAAATCATATTTCTTTTCCCCCTAAAAAAAAAAAAAAGGGTCAGGCAGGGTCTATAGGATTAGGGAAAAAGAAAGAAGCTACATTTTTGTGATACGGTATCACAAGAAGTGTCTCTAACCTAATTGTTAATGTTGTTCCTCCTTCAAAACTCTTGAGCTGGGTCTCCACAGCTGCTACATCACTGTCCATCAATTCTCCACTATGGTGTCTATTAAGCTCTGTTTTTATAGTGTTCAACCACCCCTCCCCCTATGATTGTATCTACCACAGCAAGAGCCCACTTTGGTACCAACTCCTGTCTTATTGTATTGCTTTTATTACACACCATGATCAAAAGCAAATTTATAAACGAAAACATTTAATGGGATACCAGCTCCTAATAGATTAGAGTACACAATGGTGAGTAGCAAGGTATGGCATTTTGAATATTCAGAGCTCAACATCATCTCAAACTATTATAGAAAACACAGGCAGTATACTTGCTGACGGGAATCTCAGCAGCTCAAAGTCCACCTCTGGTGACACACCACTTCCAACAAGGCGGCATCTTCTGATCTCTCTCAAATTGTTCCACCAACTGGAACCTATGTATTCAAACATATGAGTTGACAGGAGCCATTGTCATTCAAACCAACACAACATCCTAAAGTTAAATATTATCATGAATATATGTGCTGTATCTATTATAAAGTTCACAAAAGTTATGTGTACTAACATACTTGTTAATGTTTCCCATTTGCATTTTTAGAGAACACATCTAGTTTTTATTCAAGTTGATCAATGAGAATGCACTGACCCTGTTTTCACACACTTTAGTTTGTAATAATCACCATTTAACTCATATAATCAATATTCCATCACTATGTCTTTTAGAAAATTCCAAAAGTCACTATTTACATTCTGAAGATACTGGAAGATGTCTAGGAAAATTGATTTCTCTCTCATGAGTAAAAGAGCATCTGGTTTTGGATTCCCAGCACCCCATGTAAAAGCTTTGGTCATAGTGTTATGCATCTGTAACTACAGCACTGAGATAGTTGTAGATTATTGGAGTTCATTTATGTCCAGCCCAAATTAGTCAGTCTGAACTCGAGAGAGAGACCCTTTCCTCCAGAATATGAATTGGGAACAGACTCAGAAAAACACTCACATATTTGAGGTGTTTTCAAATCCACATTTGTGTCAAATGCACCAAACTACCATATACATACAAATACCATGACCTCACACACATAAAATACTAACATACTATATACTTACATATTTTCTGACTTACTTGGAGCTGTCGTGTTTTCTGTCTGCATTGTAAAATGTTACTATTTGTTGACATTTCTCCCTTGCTTTTGTTCCATATCCATTTTTCTTTAATAATTCATATTAGTATATGGTTGGAAAAGTGCCATATTTGTGAGCATCTAAAACAGTTACTCTCATCTCATGCTCAAGATTATGGGGCTTTATTATAGAAACTACAAAAAATCTTTTTTAGCTTTTCCTGATACTTCAAAAATATTTGTCAACCCATGTCTCAAAGATGTGAAAGATAATATTTCTAGTCATGCACACACTTTTCAATGGTAGACTTTCTAGAAACACAAATAGATTCTTCCATGTGAACATCATTTTTCTTTGAGAAAATTAATCTTTTTAACTTCTGAGTAATTTGACCAACTTTGGTTTCAGCAACAAACTATCCACTTTACCTATTTGTCTGAATCTCTGTAAATGTTTGTTCCATAACCTTCTGGTTTGATTATTAATCCATAAACATGACTTGAGTGGTGTATAGGACACTAATCCTTCCAAAAAGTAAGCAAACAATAACATTTTTACTGACCTGTTAATAAACAAGTGTTCGAGGTTTTCATGGACTTTCTATGTACTTGGCTGAGTAATAGAATTAGATTACATCTCCCTCCTACACTTGCTAAAAAAGTGTAGAGTTGAACTTGTCAACTGCAAAATGACAGACCTAAGAGTTAAAACCCAGTAGATTATTTCTCACATATTTTCTTGGTCCAAAGAAAAACACCTACTTTCATCCATTTTCTGACTTTGTATCCTTGCCTAATAGAAGCTACAAATCAATCCCTGTTTGTAACTCAAAACATACTGGAAAGATTTAGACTGGGAGGCATCATGTTAAAGAGCAAGTCATAAAAACTCTGAACCCTGTTTGTTCCCACCTGAAAGCAATTTCCACAAGGGAGAAGGGACGATTACCAAGAACAATAGCTGTCAGGATCTTCACACCATTTTCGTGAATGGGAGTCACCCTGGCAATCACCACTAACCCCAACTCGAGCAAAGTAACTTGTATTTAAAGGCCTTAATGTCTACTTAAAGGTGACCTGGAGGAAATTCTCTCCTTTTAAATGACTAGCCTCCTACACCCCCCAATCTGTGACATATGAATTCTGCCAGTCTATCTTAAATTGTGTTGTACATGCATGAAGCATTCTTTCTGGGCTCATGGTCTGCTCTTAGTCAAATACATTGTCCCCTAACTTGACTGTTGTAAGGCCTTTAAATGACTTCTGGACAGCATTTAGGTCTCAGGTCCTAAGATGTGAGCCAAGCAGATGGATGCACCAATGCTAGGGCCTGAGCTCCTAAAACCAAACCATAATATTCTCAAACTGGCAGCAAGACCTACCAATTCTACCATGCAGATGATTTCTGTTCATTAAAATGAGTATCAGTGGCCTTTCCACACTCTATCTCCTAGAAAATAAGAGCCAATGCTCCCCATATCATAACAGCATTTCCAAGACCCCTCTATGGCATAGATATGAATACTTTGTTTTGGAAATGTGATTTTTCACTTATTGATACAAATTTAATGTCCATTTTAGTGATATGGGATATCATATCTGACACATCAACTGTATCAGAAATGGGAAGATTGACATCAGAGGAAAACACACTATGGACTTTACTCCTAATATGGCAATTTCAACAAGGCAGAAAAGAGACATGCAGAACCCACAGGAAAATTACTGCTGATACAAGATGGACATTTGCTACAGGGTTCCTCCTTCATGGAAGAGTCTGTCAGACAGTCTGCATGACACAGAGAAATTGCCTGAAAAACTGCTAATACAGGCGGACAGTTTAAAGTTTCCTGCTTTGCTGAGGTTGTCTGCCAGACACACTATGGCCAAGGGCTGAAGATGGAACATCACACAAGAATTTTGGGTAGCTGACCAGGCAAGTTGTCTTTGTCATTCTTAGAGTTTATATATTATCCTTCTGTGGTCTTTGATGGAGTTGAAGACAGATAGTTATGGTTATAGTTTTCCTTAGTTAGGATTTAAGATAAGTTATAAAAACTCACAAAGACAGAATAGATGATGAAATATTTTCTTTAAATCTATTGTGAACTGTGGTTCTTATTTGATAACTGCTTTGTTACATATTTTGCTATGTTAAGGTTAAAAGCCTCTTTTCATTTAGACAGAAAAGAGGAGATGGTGGGAGATGTCATTCTGTAAATATGTTTCTCTTATTGGTTAATGATTAAAGCACTATTGGCCTATAGGAAAGCAAGATAGGCGGGACTAGTAGAGAAGGGGGAGAGAGGAAGTAGTAAGGAGGAGTCATCATGGAGGGACTGGAGAGAGCAGAACGCTGTCCCCTCTCTCCGGTAAGATGAGACCATGTGGAAATACTTAGATTAATAGAAATGGGTAATAATTAAGACAGAGCTACCGATAAGAAACAAGTAAGTGTCCAACAGTTTTATATCAAAAGAGCGCCTCTGTGTGTTATTTGGGGCTGGAGCAGTGGTGGAACAAGACCAGCAGGAAAAACCTTACTCATAACACTCCCCCTATGAGAAAATCCCTAAGTACAGGGTTACAAATTTCAGTATTCTACATCTGACTTTTCTGTTTTCTCAGTGTTCAGCAAGTCATACCATCCAGCTAGAAAGACATTAGTGGTCTTCTTCTCTGTTGATAAATGGTAGAAATTTAAAATACATACTTGAATGTTTGTCTAAGATAAACACACCATGGCCATGTTGTTACACATAGATTAAAGCACCAGGACTCCAGCTATTCAGTGTTCTGTGTGAAAACAGACACAAGACAACCTTTCAGAAGAATCCAGTCTTTATCGCCAGGACTCTGAGGCCTATCAGCAAGACTTAAGGTGGGAATGCCCAATCAGTCATATGTTTTATATTCCTATTCTCTCCCCAACCCCAGAATATGGCTCTGTCTTACACAGTCACTTTCTTGTCTAGGTAGTCGGTGACAATAATGGCAACTCAGTTTCTCATGAATTCTTCCCCAAAGCTCTACTGCTCACAATCAGCTTGGCAAAAGGCTGCACACAGAAGCACACTCACAAATCCATTGCTCCAATGTTCAAATATTTGTCTCAATGTCCATAGTTCTCTACCTTGCTTTTTAAAAAATGTCTACCTGAACTGTGTTATTGGAAAATAAATAAAGAAAGGAACACTGAATGGAAATTGTCCCTATTAAATTATGGACATCAGTTACTTTCTCCTTGGGGTTCAGTCCTACACAATTAGCAATATAAATGGCAAGAAACACCCTGGACATGCAGGGAGTCAGTAATAAGCTCTATTTTTAAATTTTGTGTATGTGTCTAGTGTATCCTCTGTGCTCATGTGTTCAAGCATGCATACCATGTGCACACGTGGAGGCCAGAGGTCAATATTGGGTCTTCCTCAATCACTCCTCCACCTTTCTTTGGGGAGAAGGTCTCTCACTAAACCCTCATTGATTGGCTAGACTGGCTGGCCAGTGATTCTACTTCCCAGCCCTTAGTTACAAGTGTGCACTGCCATACCCATCCCTTCACATGGAAGCTGGGGATACAAACTCAGGTCCTCATAAATGTGCACCAACCACTGAACCATCTCTCCAGTCCTAATTAAAAATTTGAACATTCTCTCCCATATCAGAAGCAGATTTTATGTTAACATTAAAATTTGCTTGACAAAAATGTAAAAACTAAATTTAAAAGTTTTGCATAGCATAGAAAGTATGTTTTCCTACCTTCTCTGAATCTCATAAAGGAGATAATAAAAGCTTCTTCACTGGTTTCCCACAAGAATTGCAATATCAAGCAACAAATCCAACACTTCTCATTTCTGTCTTGTGTCCAAGAATACTCTGACCACTAAACTCAACTTTTCATTATTATTTCAGATCAAACCCGACTAATACTTTCTGACCACAGCATATAATTAGGCAAGTATTCTGTCACTGAGTATACCCTCTATCCTTCCCTATTTAAATATCTATTGTTTATACATTTTTATCTACCACTTTTACTACTTTGAAGACTCAGGTGAGAATAGGCACATGCCTTGACTGTTTGGTTAAACCTGCAGACTTAGTGCCTACAATCTCCTCAATGACACTTAAATGACTGATAAGAATAAAAGTAATGAGTGAGTTAGGATTTTATTATTTAACCCCAAGTTAAATAATGATAGTTCCTCTCCTTGTTTTATTATTACAGAACCGTGTACACTTGGCATCTTGTTTGTAAATATTTCACTTCTTTCACTACTTGATAACATGCTAATATTAAGCATATTGTTTAAAACATGAGGATCAAATTTATCAGTATAATAAAGGTCTACTTCAGAATTCCTCAGGCTGTCTTGAATTATCATATTCTTTTGCATTAATATCATTTGTATATTTGTGAGGGAAGTTGTGTTTTAAGAACACAGTAAGTGATAAAATCAAATGAAAATAACTCCCAGGTACAACAAATATATGTGCTAGTTATTTAAAGTACTCCACATCCACAACAAAATATTTGCAGTGGCAGTGGTTTCCTCTGTATATAGGATATATATTCACCTTTGGGTTGTTTTAGTGGCAGTGGTTTCCTCTGTATATAGGATATATATTCATCTTTGGGTTGTTTTTTGTTTTGTTTTTGTTTTTGTTTTGTTTTGTTTTTTTTGCACATTGTATTTATCTTCATTGCATCTCTTTTTATAGCTATCAAGAATTACTTATATGCTTAAAAACCTTAACTTCTAAATAAAAAGGCACTTGTTACTTTGGTTTTAAGATTGTTCCAGTGAATGGTTGAGTATGCATAATGTTAGGTCCAAAATGCCCAAAATGCTAGTGCTAGTGACAATGTCCAAAAGCCTTGAGGACTCTACTGGCAAACAGAGAGTTGTTATTGGATAAACAGAAGCCTAAATTCCCCAGGAATCTCTTAAGGTGCATTCTGTTTACTTAGATCTCACTTAACCAACTGTCTCCAGCAAGGGATCTAGTTCCTGGTTAATCTGAACAGCTTGTACCAATCAGCTCAAAGACCCCACCCTGCTGACTGCCATATATAATCTGGTCGATTTCCCCCCCAGGGTGCTTCCCTCAGCCCCTCCCATACACCTGATAAAATAGTCTTGACAGTTTAATCCCTAATAAACTTTTCTTTGCACCCACAGAGTGTCCTGGTTTGGTGGTTTTAACTATACCCTCAGTTACACATAAAATTCATAAGACATTCTTTTATTAGTGCATATGTCTTTCATTCCATTTATTTAGAAAAAGGTAGACACAATCAAAAGCCATCAGGTCAACATGCATTTTTTCTGTTACCCTCTTCTCATATGCTTCTTACAAAACAAAAGTTTTTCTACTATAAAACAACGCTCGGTTCAGTAATGATTCTGTACACATCATTTTTAAAGAATTCTTTTCCAAAATACTCTTGGTCACTGGAATTTCAGGACTACAGGATTACAGGATTTACTCCAGTGTGTTTCTTTTATACATCTCAAGTCAATAACAATGAACTGGCTAAGGAAGACCAGGCTTTGTCTTCATCCCCTCAGGCAGCACTGATGTCATGTATATTCAGAGTCCCACTCCTGCCTTACCGCCACTCTCCCTCCAGGGTCCTGGTCTAATGTCTCAAAGCCAAGACTTCTGAAAGATGGCTCTATTCACTAGAGAAAGCCTTTTAGTCACAGAAGGGGTATTTTTTTTTTGGTAGACAATCTTTTACTGAATAGTTATTATCGGCAAGGAACATATATTATCTCATCTAACACCCATTTTACAATGATTAGTAATGAAACCATCCTCCCAACTTACACAGGAAGAAACTCTGCCACTCAGAAGTGACATACCCAGTCTGTTAGCCCGGGGTGGGGTGGGTGGAGCTAGTAGGGAAGTCAGTGTCTGGTCTGAAGGAAACTCCATTTCCCCAAATTCCAAAAGGCATTAAGGGACAAGTGGCTTTCTGTGGTGTCTGTTAGCATATTTAAGTACATGCTGGCCTCTAGGCTCCCTCAGTATCACAAACTTCTCTTCCCCCTGTTACAAACTTCAGAGTCCGGGCCTGCTGGAAGCATCCTGGATCTTCTCACCTCCTCCCCTTTCCTAATCTTCCCCAGCTCAGGGCTTTCCTCCCCTTAACTAGTCATTCTCCTTATAACCCTGCTATTTCCAGCTACGCCCATTCATCCTCTTTCTCCCCTCCCTCCCTTCCTTCTTCCCTCTGCCTGCTGCACCCCTGCTTTCTCATGGCCAGGTCCAGACTGCTGGCCACTTCTCAATCTAATTCTCTCTCTCCCTGCTCCGGGACATTTCCAGATGCCTCTGACTGCTCTCAAATATCTACAATAAAAACCTGTACCCACATCATATCGTCAGTTTATACAGTCAGGTCTGGGTTCTTCACAACTCTTATCTGCTTATCATATTGCAAATTGCTACCTCTACTGCCCTCCCCTCAACTTCAACACTATTGAAAAGTGAAATTACCAACAACAAATGTTGCTCTCAGCCTTAATCAAAGAAACTTCCATTTTCAGTGAAAGGCAGTGAGTGCAGAGATGCATGGCTGCTTAAAATCCTGAGAGTAAGTGATGGCTGAGTGCTCAGCACCAGACTGGAAACATGTCAGGTCATCCAGGATTCAAACAACATGGAGGAAGATGGAACAGAGACACAAGATGGAGGATGGAGAGGAGGTTGTGAAATACTGTCTTCTGGGAATGACACAGTCAGTGCAACCAGGATCTCATTGCATCTATAGTTGCCTGCAATGGGCCTGCACATTGCTTGGCCGCACATGGACAACACAAAAGGAACCCAATCCCATTTTTGGAAGGTTTTTTTTTCTCATAATACTTTGTCAGGGTTTTTTTGTTGTTGTTGTTTTGGTTTTTTTGGTTTATTTTTTGGTTGGTTGGTTGTTTTTCCTACAGCCTTACAGTTCTTTTGCTTATCTATTCTGATTTTTGATTTTGTGTTTGTGTGGGACTTATCTGTGTGGAACTGTACGTATCACTATATCTGTATGTATTCCCTGTGCTTTTCCTTGAGCTCTTTTTTTCTTCTTTGTTTGCTTCTTTCGTCCTATTCCAGATTGTTTCTTGCCTGTTTGTTTTCTAACTGGAGGAGAAAGAAAGCTTGCAGATTTGAATGGATAGGGAGGTGGGGAGAACCTGGGAAGACTTGAAGGAAGGGAGACTGATCAGAATATATTGTATGAAAAAAAAAAAATCCATTTTCAAAATTTTACATTATAGACAGAAAAGAAGGAAGGGAGGAAGGAAGACTGTTTCAAGGGACTAGTACTTGCTGAGGTCCCTGTGACATTTTGGGTCTTCTCTGGACATTTAAAAAAATAAAAAGACTAGGCCTATCAACAACTAACAGGGAAGGGTTGGGGAGCTACTTTTCCTATCTCCCTACTGAACTATTGGCTACTGATGGATCATGGGGAGGGGTAGTCATTGTCTTAAATTGTGTACCACTGATAAACCCACCGGGTTCTAAATACAGCTCCAAACCCATGCTCACACAGATGGCCCTGGTACAGTGAGTCACAAAACAAAAGGATAACAGTGTGAAAAGGGGACATCATAGGGAAGTGGGGGTATTAGAAATGGAAGAGAGATAGGGAGAGGCTGAAGTGTGAGACTAATCATGATGCACTCTATATACATATGAAATTGTCAAAGAACAAATTTATTATGTTACACAGAAAAATAACTGAAACAATACAAAAAAATTTAAATTCTAACAATAGGGGAAAGGAAAAATAAATTACCGATGACAGGTGGATAAATTCTCTATAACACTATGAAGGATTTTTCCCTTCCCTTGGATATGAATATTTTGCAGCACAGTTATTTTGACTGGATAATACCACAACAGTTTAACATGTTGCACCCTAATTCTGGGGTCCTGATGGGACGATGGGATAGCCCTGCGACACAAACACCAAAACCAGGAGATGCAAGAGGCAAGAGGTGTTTACTTAACAAGTGCACTCAGGTGACAGCAATCTCGGGGAAAGCTGCACCCCCCCCCAAAAGGTTTAGGCTATCTTTTTATAGAGAAAGACCGAAATCAGCATACATGCATGGGGCACAAGCTGATTGGTTACAAAGTATGATCTTATTTTTGAGAGATCACCCAGGTATGACCTGTTCTTACTTAAAGGATAAACCATAGAATGACTTGGAAAGTTCCCAGACTGTCCATTGGCCAGAGTGACCCAAACAGGGCTGTTTATCTGGAATCATTTGCTCCAGGGTTGGGGGCCTGTTTCCTTGTTGTGGGCCAAGACCTGGGAGAGACTTCAGTTATTTCACAAGAGATTGCGTGATTCAGTTACTAGCCCTATTTAACAGAATCAGCCTAGCATGACCACAGCCCCCTCACCATAGTAACTTTCTTGTTTTCATAATTTCTGTTGTCTCCTCCCATGTCAATGTTCGTGCCTTATGATTTTCTATATTCCACTTGCAAGAATTATTCTCCTGCCACTTTCCTACATCCTTGCTCTAAAATCTTTCAAATATATGAATGTTTCTCCCTGGAATGCTTTTCATTTCTCTTTCAAGTTGGTAACTTGTTACTTCATAAATGATACAGGGTTGAGTTTTCCAAGGACTGAGCTTTCAAAGAAGCTGCCAGATTCAAAAAAAGAAAAGATTTTCAGTGAAATCTGAATTTCAAATAACTCTCATCTTAACACATGTCCTATGTAGTGTTTTGAACAAATGATTTGTGTTAATCAGAAAGTCACATTTAACTTGGCATCCGCTTTATTTCCTAATCCCAGTGGCCTAACTTCTAGGAAAACTTAGTTTGTGGAGAGTAGAGAAGAGAAGCCAGAAGGCATGGCTTAATAATGTGTGAGCTGAGCAAGAGCTGCGAGGAATATCTTCCATGGGCCCATCAGCAGCCAAAACACACACATCAGAACAATCCAAAGATCATTGTAAGTCCCTTCGGGGAGATGCCCACTGAAAATATCTCCTGAGGACACATGGTAGTCTAAAAGCTGAAGTTTTCTACAACAGAAGTCATCCACATCCAGGGGTAATATGGAAACAAAGAGTTGCCGATCTTGAAAGGTTATGAAGACACAGGCTATTGTTTTGTCTTGTTTGTAATTTTATTTGTACAGATGTTTGACTTACATGTACATCTATGCACAATTTGTGTACCTGATGACCATAGAGGCCAGAAGAGAGCATCAGATCCCTTGAAATTGGAGTTAAAAACAGTTACAAACCATCATGTGGGTGTTTAGAGTTAAACCAAGTCCCCCTGGGAGAAGAGCCAGTGCTGAGCCATCTCTCTAGCTCCAACACCCGCGCCTTGACCTGTCATTCCTCATTCCTCATCTTCCTGGTGTCATCAAATGCCACACTTCAAGGACTAATGACAAAATTAAGATTCAAACCCAGTTTAGGAAGGTTTTAAAAGTACTATAGGCTTTTCTATATAAACTACTACATTTGGAAATAGGAACACCTACTAGTAAATTGCTATTACTACTATTACATTATAAGGGTGAATTTTTTGTTACTTTGTTTCAGAAATAGGGTCTTGATAAGTAGCCCAGGCTAGCCTTGATTTCACTACAATCATCCTCCTCACTACAATCAGCTCCAGAGTGCTTGGATTGCTATCTATTCTTTCGCTTTTAATGAGGGAAATTAATAATAAACTTTGATTTCAAGCTGGAACAGTTTAAAAGGCTCTTCAGTCATGAATATTCAGAACTACACACATGTGAAGAAGAGAAATTATGGAGCCAAACACTAAGCAATACATTGGAAGTGTTTGGGTGTCAAATGACTAGTTCTATTCAACAAAACCAGAAATACTGGAGTGAGAAACGCATGCCTCTCTTTTGGGCACTTAACTTCTGGTGGTTTTTTTTTTTTTTTTGAGCAAACAAGCAGTTTCAACAGTCATCAGAGAATGGCAAGATTAACTGTCTAGGAAGTGACATTGAAAACAGTCACTAAATGGATTACTACCAAGAGAAATCTTCAAAGAAGATTGGCATTTGGCAGGAGAACAGTGTGGAGAAAAGTCCTCAAGGGTAGTTTTGATATTTCTGGAACACAAAATTACCCCAAAACAGAAATATATACCCAGATTAGACTCCTAGGACAGAAAACCACTTCTCGAATATTAACATCTACACAGGTCATCAGAGACCCTGTTAAAATGTGGGTTCTGATTCAACAGGCTTGATGCAGGACCTCTATGAGTCTTCATTGCTGACAGCTGATGCAAACACAGAGAAGCATCTGAAACAGGAAGCCTTACGCCACACTACAGATCTTATACCTTTTCCTCCAGGTGGGAGCGGAAGTTGGGGTGTGGGGCATTTGTGGCTTTTGTAGCCTGAGGGTGACCAGATTCCGGTTAGAAACAGGTCCTAGACTACTTCTACGGTTCACAGAATGCCAGGTACCTAAAAACTGAAGACAGTGTCTTCATTAATGATTGATGTGGGAGGGTCCAGCTCACTGTGGGCAGTGTCACCCATGGGCAGGTGGTCTTGAGTAGTATAAGACAACAGGGCTGATCAAGCCTGAGTAAGCAGTATAAGCCCAATTCTCTTTCCTCCCCACATTCTTCTCTTCATGGTGCTTATCACCACAACAGAAAGCAAACTAGGACACATACACTGTAGATTTCGCCACATTACACTAAGGCCCCTCTGGATATATGCTGTCTTGGGAGATAACAACACCAATTCCTCTTGGGTGGGGATTAGCTTGCTCCACTAAGCATGTGCCTGACACACAGGGCTTCCTCTGACTGCAGTCCTATTCATATGCAGACATCTCTTTCTTGATCAAAGACTGTTTCACAAATAGGGAAACCTCAGAGCATCAGTCCCCACAGAATCTCATCATTTATTTTCCTTCTCATTTTTAAAATTGGAAGCAATATGAGATCTCAATGCCAGTTATACAGCTGAGAGCTCATTCATTTCTCAAGTCCCAGAACAGCATCCTGAACTGCAGGTCCCAGTGGCCCTTCCTGATGACTGATTAGTGTTCTTTCCTTTACCACCTGCTGGTGATAACCTGCTTTGATAAGGTACCTAGTGCATTGACTTAGCACCTGTGCTAATTGCCTTATCCTGTTACAAACTGATTCTTAGTGTGTTGAAATGTTAGCCTCCGCCAGTGGTTCCCAGTTCTGCTTATGTAGAAGAATCACCTATGATCCTTTTTTTAAAGAACAGTGCCCAGACTCTAGCCCCCTCCACCCTAGGGTGCTAATTTAACTGGACAGAGGTGGGAGCCAATTATAAATATGATTTATAAGCTGCCTCGTTAATTCTATTGTGCATTCTAAGCTGGCGAGCACTGGCTGACTCAAATTTACATGAGGATTTTGTATTCCTAGTACCACTACCCTTCGGTAATTCAATCAAAATCTATCTTATGAAGCTTTATCAAGAACACCAATAAAAATGAGGAAAGAATCCAAACTACCCAACAAGATGTTAGATAGCCTATAAAGAAAGCTATTGAAGTGGAAAGCACTGAGAGGCAATAGTTAAAAACAGAAACAGCTCTATTATCTTACCAGTTATGTAATATTGGAGAAGTCATTATCTGCTGTCTAATTTCTAAGCACAGTCAACCAGCATTAGCATGTGGATGGAAGGAGTTGCCTGCATCACAATTTTTTCATATGTCAAATATGCTTAAATATTTCTTGTGAGGTCATTAAGTACAGTTAATGAAGGTCCTTGTTAGTATGCTTAGGAACATTTGGGGACATTTCAACTCTTCCCAGATATGTTTACATTACTCTGGGTATATTAGGTTTCTTTCCTTCCCACATTCTCCAAATTTTGAAAAAAAAAAAAACCCCTCTGGAAACTCTGTGTGTGTGTGTGTGTGTGTGTGTGTGTGTGTGTGTGTGTGTAGGTGTGTGTGCATGTTTGAGTGCACGTGTGTAAGTGTGCACCTCAGATGTGGGTCCTCACCTTCCACCTTGTTTAAAAACAGGGTTTCTTGTTGTTTGCCAATCTACATACCAGACTGTCTGGCCTAAGACATCTGGAGATTCTCCTGTCTCTCTTCTCTTGAATCTAGACATAAGAGTCCTGAGATTATAGGTGCATAGTATTGTGTCTAGCTTTTATGAGGGTACTAGGGATGGATATCCAAGTCCTCAAGCTCACAAGGCAAGAGTTTTACACCCTGAGACATCTCCCAGCCCTACATGATTGTTTTAACTAGCTAATCTGAAGAATATTTGTAAATTTATTTATTTAGCTTTAGTTTTTTGAAACAGGGTTTCTTTGAATAGCCTTGGATGTCCTGGAACTAGATCTGTAGACCAGGCTGGCCTCAAATTCATAGAAAACAGCCTGCTTTTGCCTCTAGAATGTTGGGATTAAAGGTGTGCACCATTATGACCCTTTGTTTTGTTTTGTAATTTTATTTTTTCTAATGGGAAATATCTTGTAGCATGTGTATCATGAAATGAATGGCTGCATTATTCTGTATCTTTGTAGGCATTCCTATCTTATCTGTGTATTCTAAGTACTTTCACTTCCAAGGTTTCTAAATCAATAAGGAAGTTGTTAGCCCATAAAACAATCTGATTTATCAATGCCAAATGATATGAACCACTGAACAAAAGTATTCATTGGATATCTTTGGCCACTTGGCAAAGTGGCTTGATGCCAAGATTTAGACTCTGAGGTAGCTAGCACTTGACTGGAGACTCTTCTACCCACAACTACCACAAGCAAGACCTGGTAGCCTGACCATAGAGGTGTCATATGTGGGCAGCTGGGTAGAAATAGCCAGAAGGCCAATGGTAATGGTAAAGTTCAGATTCCCAGGAGTGATTGTAACAGAAAGAATACAGAAACCCCTCACCAGCAACAAGCAAATGACTATGCAATGGTATGACTTTGTGTTTCTGTGTGAAATCATTTGTCCCACTTTCTAAAAGTTCTGTTCCTGTCACTTATGAAAATGAAGTATGCATCATTTCCATACCCACAAGCTTATATTTGCAGGTGCAGAGCTTTTCCTTTAAAAACCAAAGTTAATTTCTATCTTAAGCCTTTCATACATCCTGATAGGAAACCTGATCTGGCCATGTCCAAGTAAGCTTAAACATTCCAATAAGTTCTTACTTATTTAATTAGTGTGTGGAGTCTGCCCATGAACTTTTCCTTCCTCCCTGGGATTGAGTCAAACTCCAGAGATTACAGAGAGCTACACGTGAAGGAGTGTTTCAGTTGTTGAAAGTTGAGCTCTACTGATATATGCAATCAGAACACCTGGCCCTTACAGCTGTGGCCTCTCCAATTGACCTCCAGTGAAGTGCTGCATCCCTCACCCAGTCTACCTAGTCTTAAATTGCAGGGCCTGGACCATCACTTGTGGTTACACCCCTTTATCATGTCTCTGTCCACAGAAACATATGTCCTTATGTGGGTCATGAAAGTTTAGTTGTCCTTGAGCCATTGGGATCATCCAGTCCAACTTCTCTGAGTTGAGAGGAATGAGAATGTTTTTACGATGCTTCCCCATTCCAACCATCCACATGCAAAGCTTATCCCTGAAAGGGTTGATGCTGTCATCTTAAAAGCCAACAAAATTCATTCCATACTCACAGAAAATCCATTACAATGCCAGGGCACTTTCCATAACAGCTATACTTGCAGGAGAGCTTGGCCTTCAATTAGATGTCCAGCACAGAAACAATTCCCAGCAACCTCACCCATTCCTTCCTGCTAAAGAAGTCACAGGTATGAGCTTGATAACTTCAAGGAAAAGAGAAGTCTAGTGCTCCTGAGTTCTGGAAGCAGAACAGAGCCAAAGTTTCTGGTATCATAACAGCACTAGCTGAAGCACTGGTCGCTCACTTAGAATTTGATTTAAAAGGTCTTAAGAACTCTAAAGTCATTGTCTGTTTAGCCAGTTTTCAATTTTTCTTTCCTGCAATAGGGAGAATCTTCATCTGGCGAATAGAATGAGATGAAGAAACATAGAGTGTAGACTCCTGTCCCCTTAAAAACCAGAGGTTTGCCCTTCATTTACCTGACTTTTGGTAGCCTCCATTGTTGTTGGTACTCCACTCTTGACCCACCATCAGTGTCAAATGTCAGCCCCACAGGATTTCCCAATGTGTAAAAACACTACAAGAGCCCCACAACCTAAGTTCGAACCCCTGGAACCCACAGAAGAAGGAAAGAAGTACTCCTCAAAATTGTCCTCTGACCTTCACACATATACCATGGTACATGTGCACCTGCATGAACATACACACACACACACACACACACACACACAGTGGTAAATAAAATAATTTTAAATAAATATAAGTCGGTAGAGGCAGCTGAGTTTTAACATTTCATGTTACCTTTCAGCTGCTATCCACAGATTGCCATCTTGTTTTGTAAACAAGAGGATGCACAGAGAAGCCAAGCATGCTTATCTTATCAATAGAACTGGCATGGGAAATCTGTACCTGCTTAGGTGCAAAAGCTGTGAGTTACACAATCATTATACTGATAATCCTGAAAATCAAGGAAGGAAATAAAGCATTCCAGCCAGGTGTAGTGGCACACACCTTTAATCCCTTGCACTTGGGAGGCAGAGGCAGGTGGATCTCTGTGAGTTCAAGGCTATCCTGGTCTATAAAATGAGTTCCAGGACAGCCAGGTGTGGTGGGAGTTTTTCTGTATCCGAGCAGAAATAACCACATAGAAGCTTATTAATTATAAATGCTCAGCCAATAGCTTAGGCTTGTTACTACTAACTCTTACAACTTAAATTAACCCATTTATATTAATCAACATTCTGCCACATGGCATTACCTTTCTTTCATCTTGCACTTCATATTTCTTTGTGTCTCACTGGCGACTCCTATGACTCTACCCTTCTTCCCAGTATCATTAGTTTGGTTTTCTCACCTATGTGGTGATATGTTGTTTATGAGCTAATAAAGCAACTGGAGACCAAAATTCAAAAGCTAGCCACAGCCATAGAGGCAGACAGCGGTGATACATACCTTTAATCCCAGAAGCCATACTAGCTAGCCATAGAAGCCAGGTGATGGTGATACACACCTTTAATGTCAGTACTCAGGAGACGGAAACAAATGGAGCTCTGTGAGTCCAAGACAACCCTGGGTTACACTAGAGTGAATAAGCCAAAAAGAATAACAGAGCTCATGCTTTTAATCCCAGCACTAGGCAGATATAAAAGGAAGAAGCAAAGGGTCTCATGAGAGATTTGGTTTCCAGACAGGGAAGGCATAGGATAGCAGTCTGAGACTTGGTGGAAAACAGTGCAGTCAGCATTGTACTCTGAGGATTCATGAGGACAGGACAGCCCTTTCAGCCTGAGATAGTGGCAAGAGCTAGTGTCCAGGTGTTTTGCTTTTTCTGATCTTCAGCTTGAACCCCAATGCCTCTCACTGGTTTTTATTATTCATGTTACAAATTGCCTACTCTTATCCTGTCCAGCTGTTGGCCAGACAGTGTCTTTGTTAAACCAACCACAGCATTATTTATACATTGTACAGAAGGATTATAACACAGTGGCCAGGACTACACAGTGAGAACGTGTTTCAACCCTCCCCCCCCAACCAAAAAAAAAAAAAAAAAAAAAAAAAAGGCATTCCAGTTTAGACTAAGAGAAAAGTTTAAGTGCAAACCACAGTGCCTCAGTCATTTTCCTTACCCATTGATGTGGTTTGAGAGGTGAGTACCATACTGGTTTGAATGAGAACATCATCCATTGGCTCAGGTACTTGAATACTTGGTTCCCAGCTGGTAATGCTGATTGGGGTAGTTTGGAAGGGGTGATCTTGCTGGAAAAAGTGTATCACTGGGGAAGGGCTTTGATACTAAAGAGCTAAAGCCAGTTCCAGTTTGCTATCTCTGCTTTGCGCTTGCTGTTAAGGATGTGGGTTCTCAGCATCCTTTTCCAGCCACCCACAGCTGGGACTTGCTGCCGTACTTCCCCACTGTCTCCCTTAGGGTTTCTATTGTTGTGAAGTGATTCCATGACCAAAGCAACTCTTATAAAGGAAACATTTAACTGAGGTGTCAGAGGTTCGAGTACATTATTATCATGAAGGGGAGCATAGCAGCATGCAGGGCAGACATAGTGCTAGAGCTGAGAGTGCAACATCTTGCAGGCAACAGGAAGTTGACTGAGACACTGGGCGGTATCCCGAGCATAGGGAAACCTCAAAGCCCACCCCTTCAGTGACACAATTCCTCCAACAAGCCATATCCATTCTAACAAAGCCACACCTCCTAATAGTGCCACTCCCTGTGAGATTATGGAGGCCAATTACATGGAAACTACCATACCTACGATGAAGGATTCTTATCCCTCTGGAACCAGAAGCTGAAATAAACTTTTTATAAGTTGCCTTGGACATGGCACAACAGGAATTTACTAATACAACTCCACTGTGGTAATATATTATTTATGATTTATTAAAACTTGCCTGAGGGTTCAGAAAGCAAAGCTAGCCATAAGCCATAGAGCCAGGCAATGGTGATACACAGCTTTAATCCCAGAAGCCATACTAGCTAGCCAGGTAGTGGTGGCACACAGGCAGACAAATGTCTCTGAGTTCCGGGACACCCTGGCCTACACAAGAGTGAAGAGTAGCAGAGCTCAGGCCTTTCATCTCAGCTCTTGAGATCATACACATTTAATCTTAGCATGAGGGAGGTGGACAGGAGTGAATGTCTGGGTGGAGGGAGGACTATAATAAAGAATCAAAGGGTCTTATGTGGAGATTTTAGTTCCCAAATAGGGAAGCATTGCAGTCTGAGAATTCATGGATCCAGGATCACCCTTTCAGTCTGAGGTAGAGGTTGCTTAGTTGACCATCAGCTTGAACCCCTGCATTTTTATTATCCCCACTACATTCCACAAATTCATACAAACACACACACACACACACACACACAGAGAGAGAGAGAGAGAGAGAGAGAGAGAGAGAGAGAGAGCGCTTTCATGCTGAAGAATCTCTAGGGGGGGAAATACACTTAATAGTATTTTAGTTATCACTCCCCACCCACTTTTAAACACAAATCTTCAGTTTCTCCTATAGTGGTACTTCCCAGGCTCACTCTCTCTGAGGCTACTATTCATAAAGTCAAGAGCTCAGTGGTACTGATACCAAGTGTTCCTAGTTTTTGTTGCTACAATTTCAATGAGTATCAAAACCCTCAGAGGCATTCCATATATGTGTGTAATTACTTGTTTCGGATCAGCTGGGTGTCAACAGATTTTTGCAGGAATTCTTTTCATAACTGAGGTCACCTTGCTGCTGGGCGAATTAGATTGGCTTCAAGTAGTATGATATCCTTATACAGATGGCTGTTTTTCTCCTTGTGGGAGCTATGTCTCAATTGTGTTAACAAAGACATGAGAATAAAAGAGCCAGCTCAGCCACATAATGCAGTAGTCAAGGTTTTGCTTCCATCACATCTGTTTATAGCTCATGGACCAAACTCAGAATCAAGGTGAAGAGTAGATGAACTCAAGGAGAACTGGAGACCTGAAGCCAGCCATCCTGTTCATCATATCTAAGATTTGTTCATAAGAAGAACCAATGCCTGGCAAGAGCACCAGGAATGAGGCTGACAAAGGACATGAGACACTTCTTTGAGACCTATAAGAAACTAAAAAGCCTCTGGTTATAGAAATTCAAAGAAATGTCGGGAATGATTGAGAATGACCAGGATTCAGGATTCTTATCTTCATTGCCTCAAGAGGAAGTGCCCTGTGAATTATATATGCTTCATAAAGTTCACCTCCAGCATCACAGCTGAGTGGTTCTAGTAGACATGGCCTCCTCATGCGGTGCTATTGAGGCTGGCAGGAGTAAGCTGAGAGAACTAGTAACAACTGAAACTCAACCCCAGCCTCTTTCTTTTGTTTCACTCTATAATGAAAACTTGTGAAAAATAGACACAGAAACAGTAGCATTTAAAACATCTTCCCTGTAATCTTCTAGCATAAAGGCCAAGATGCCAAGTGTCATTTAACACAGAAAGGGATAAGCAAATTGGCAGTTGCTATGGAGCCACTTCAGCATTCCCTGGCTTGTGAAGTAGGCTTGGCACTGACAGCTATTAAAAGCTAAAGGGAAACATAAGCCCAGCTCACATATTTTCTAAGTAATGACAAAAACATGATTCTTATGGAACTGAAAAATAATGGCTCAAAATGTTCTCAAAATAGGTGGAGTAGTAGGTTTCAGTGGAAAGAACCAAGCAGCAGTCAGTAAATGGAGGATTTTGATGGGGGAAAATGAATTAAAACAAAAGCTATGCATTATGAATATATAATGAAATTCAGAGAAGACAAAAATGTTAGTAGGAGATATGAAATATTAAAAATAATACAAAGATACAAATTCACTACCACAGAGGAAGAAATAAATTAATCTAAAGCTTGCAGAGAAATAGAAAGCTAATGAGAATTTTCCTTCAGAAACTGGAAATAAAAATCATTTTGCTTGTGAGAAAGTCCCATGTAGCATAGGCTGGCCTTGAGCCTTCTTTGCAGCTAAGGCTGGTGGCATTGCAGAGCTTGAAGGGGTTCAGCTCTTCCCTATACATTACCTGTATTCAATGCTGGAAATCAAAATCCAGGGTTCTTCCCATACTAAGCAAATGGTCTACCACTGACTTACACTCTCAGCCGTTAAGAGCACTTACTGCTCTTCCAGAACACTGGGGTTTGATTCCTAGCACCCACATGGAGGCTCATAACCACCTGCAACTCCAGTTTCAGGGAATTCAGCCCGCATCTGGCCTTTGACGACACCATCCATAGAAGTGACTCACAGACATACATTCAGGCAAAATACCCATACATATAAAATAAAAATTAAACTTAAAAAATAAAGTAAAATAAATATTTTAAGATTTTTTTGATAATTGCTTACTAAAAGAGGGTCAAGGTGACTAAGTAATATAAGATAGGGCAATGAACAGAAAGTAGTGATAAATGGTCTGCAATTGCAGGCACACTGTTCTGTTAGGGTAAATTTCTTTATATGTAATTTCTGACATATACTTTACATCACACAAAGGAAGACTGTCCAGACTAGCCAGTGTAGGATTCTAGGGCCTTAAAGAGATTTTGTTTTGTTTATTGTTTGTCTGGACAGGGTTTCTCTTTGTAGCTCTCATTGTCCTGGAACTCACTATGTAGAGCTGCCTGGCCTCCAACTCGGGGATCGCCTGCATCTGCCTCCCAAGTGCTAGGATTAAAGGTATATGCTACCAGGGTTATATGGTATTGAAATGACCTGAAGAAGAGGGAAATTGGAGTAGATCTGATCTCTAAGACCTGATGTCTCAGCAAACATTGAGCTTTGGAAGGAGATAGACATGCTTCAAGAAGTTAAGAGAAGCAACATTTCAGAGTTAGGGCCTTTGGTAAAACATGAAACATCTGAATGCACTGTATCATGCTGAGAATAAATGCCCTTCTGTGAGCCCAACCCTAGTGGGTAAAACCAAGAATATGGTATCCCAGAAATGAGCAGATATACAGCAAGGATACCACCAATTAAAAGCAACAGACTGTCTGTTATCAACACATGGAGCATTGCCTTCATCCTGCCCAAGGCAGACTGAGAAGCTGAGGAGACAAACATACATAAAAATGACACAGGCTTCAAAACCACTGCAAGATGTTACCTCCTTGGGTCAAACCTTGCTTTGGGTAATAATTTAGATACAAGTTCAAGAGAGATAAGTTATTTGAGGAAACATCAAGCACAGTAAATGACAAAGGAGCAACCTTGGAGTTCTTCCTCTAGCTGATGTGTGCCCAGAGGCAGAGTCATGGCACACTGGGCCTCCTCACAACCACTAGTAGAGAGTATCTCATTTGTTCCAGCTCTGCCTCTGCCACACAACAGGCATCCAGCTCACTGTGGACCCTCATTCACCTAGTGCAGACATCCTGCCCACTCTGATACAGGTAGCGAGCCCTCCATCACCAAGCCCTACCAGCAGAACAGCTGAACTGTCCTTAACAAACACAGAATTCAGATCTTGGCTCTCCTACCCTGCATTGCACCAATACCTATGAATACCGGCACTGCAGACAGATCCTCAGAGTCTACTGATGAAAGAGATGAGTGAAGTACTTCAGACAAAAGTTTCCAGATTTATTTTTCCCCAGAGCTTTACCTACCCCAGAGACTGCTTTTGAGTACTACATCATCCCTTGAAGATCATTTTGTACCTTGGTACCACACTGAGCTCCTCTCCATACAAGTGTTTACCAAGAAGGAAGCAAAACCATCCACAGTGACCTAAGTGACCAGCCCAAGACCCCCCAGTCTTCGGGTTCTAAGTACAACAGACAAAGAGCAACAGCAAGGTTCTAGGAAGGTCCCATCTGACACCCCCACCCCCTGTTGTAAGACAACTTCCCTGGGACCTCAATAATATGAGAGGGTAAGTAGCCATCTCCCCTAAGTGAAAATATTAAGGAGCTAAAGGAAAGAGCCATCTTGGAACTAAGAGATTTCCAAAAACTGGAGAAGGAGCATGGGAACAAAGCCAGGACCATGACAAGGAAAATCATAACTGTGATGGAGAGCTACATCTACACTAGATTGGTCCAGACCCTGGTGATACTGTGTTCTTCACCTCATCTTCCCCAAGGGTACTAAGGAAGTCTTCTTTTCTTTGATTCCTCCCAAGCTACCAACTCTGGTACTTGGACATTATTGAACTGCCTTTGTGCTTTGCGTGTTTTTCATATACTAAAGGAAGTGATTTTTAAATAAGGCTTGAAACTAGTGGTTTTCAACCTTTCTAACACTGTGACCCTTTAATACAGTGCCTTATGTTCTGGTGACCTGCAGGTGGAGTTTTTCTATCCCATTTGTGAAATCATTATCCCCATGCCTTCAAAAGGGGTATGGCTACTGTTATAGGTTCACAGGCAAGATGCCACTACACATTTGCCTGTGCCCCATCCCGGCTACTGCTTCCAAATTACCACACAGAGACTTAGTATTGGCCAATAGCTCAGGCTTATTACTAACTAGCTCTTATATTTAAATTAACCCATTTCTATTAATATATGTTTTGTCACATGCCTCATGACTTTACTGTCCTCTAGTTCATCTTGTTCCCCCAGTGGCTGTCTGGCCTCTCTCCTGACTCCACTTTTCCTGCTCCTAGCATTCTGTGTCTCTCTGTCCTGCATATACTTCCTGCACAGCTACCAGACTGTCAATTTTTTATTAACCAATAAGAACAATACATATTCACAGTGTGCAGAAAGATTAGTCCACAGCAGTGGCCCCCAAGCATAAAATTATTTTTATTGTTACCTCATAATTGTAATTTTTATACTGTTATGAAGCATATTGTAAAATTTTTCGGAGACAGAGGTTTGACAAAGAGGTTGTGACCCACAGGTTGAGAACCAAAAAAAAAAAAAAAAAAAAAAAAAAAAAATTTGGTGGAAGGAAAAGCAGTCTTGTAAGATGTGAAATTGGGAGGTAAAATAACAATATGAATGACTGTAAAAGTCATAAGAAATCACACTATTTAGCTCAAACAAACGAACAAAAACTTATAATGCACAGAAATGGACACACACATGTCCTCCCAGGCAGTTTGCCCCTGGGGTGGGGTCTGCTTGCCAACATTATAGTGAACAAATATATATCTAGAAATAAAAGGGAAAGAGAGGCAGAGAAATTCATGTCCTGTGGAGAGAGGCAGGTCTGAAGAGGTGAAGACAGTGAGGAGTGGGCTGATGTGGGAAGCCTGCTTGCCACCTGAGGCCATGGTGACCTCCTGTCTTGTCCTGCTGCCAAGGGCCATATCTGGGTCCATGACCTTACTACAGTCATGGTCTTTACTGATGTCCATGAAGATGCCTGGGGTCTGGGTAGTCACATGTGATCACCTCTGTGCCCAACAACTATGCCATCACAGGGGCCATGCCATCACAGGGCCATCCTGAACTGAGTGAACTGGGCTGCCATCCAGGGCCATAGAGATATCTGAGCTTAAGCTGTAGCCAAGAGCCATGTCTGAGTCCATGATCCCACTGAAGCCAGGATCTGTGTTAATGTCTGTTGCTCTAGTTACCACCAAAGGCAATGCAGATATCTGGGTTGACATCAGAGACTATGTTGGTGCCGAGGATCATGCACATTGGTGTGGCCTACACTGCCACCCAGGGCCATGTTGATATCAGACCAAGCTGTGGCTAGAAGCCACACCTGGATTCATGGCCCTGCCATGGCCAGGGTCCGTGTTGAGGTCCATGACTCCTATTGCCATCAAGGGCCATGCAACTGCCCAGGGTCTGGACTGCCACCTCAGGCCATGTTAGAATTCTAGAACCATGCTGCTGCTAAGCCCATGGCAATCTGAGAGACCTGCACTGACACCAGGGTCCATGGTGACACCCAGGCTCGAGTCTCTTAAACAGCCCTAGCCAAAAAATCAAAAGAAGGCTTCTCATATCTGCTATGGAGTAATTATTTGGTGGTCTTTGACTCTTGGAGAGAGTGCCATCATCCCAGATGAGAAAAGTTCATTATATACATACACATATGTATGTATAAATTTATATATAGTATGTATTATAGTTCTTTTAACACATTTTTTATTAATTCTTTGGGAATTTCACATCATGCACCCCAATCCAACTCATCTCTCAGTCCCTCCATATCTGCCTTTCACACTTTATAGTGTTCCCCCATAAAGGAAAACTAAGAAAGAAATAGTAAATGTGAAAAACAAATGAAAACAAAACCAACCAACAAAAAAAAAAAAAAAAAAGAAAAAAAAAGAAAAGAAAGAGAAAAGGAAGGAAAAGGAAAAACCAAGCAAACAAGAAACCCTACTTTGTTCCTCCATCTTCATCATTCATAGCATTGGGAGCTGCTGTGTATCAACACAGTACACCCTTTTGTCCAAACATTTTTATTTGCAAATGTTCATTGTATAATGTGTTGTTGGCCTCTGGCTTCTAGTACACCATCAATACTGGACCCTCACTGAAGCTCCTCTTGCATGGCCTGCTGAATTTTAACCAGCCAAGTCTGGCTCCAGAGACTGTAGGCTTTGTTTACCTCTGCTGACTGCCAGCAGGTAACTCCCTTTGATGCATTCCTGCTGATCAGGACCTGCCACGTTGGTGCTGGTGTGGGCCCACTACCTGGATTCAAGAAGGGAAAACAACCCAACAGGGGGAAGTGGGTGTGATTAGGTAGCTGGCTGGAAAAAAGAGTAGGCTGACAAAATTACCACCTGCAATTTTCATTTCAGTCTTTCTCTGTAATTTAATTCTCATTTTAATTCTAGGTAAACAAACCTTTAATACCTAAGTGTTCTTTGGATGTGGCCTCTGCTGCAGGGTACGGTGCTGGTTGAAGTTATTGTCCTGTTAAGACACAGAGACAGAATCCTCCAAAACCAGAATTTTTAAGAAACCGATATTGTTGTGCCAAGTGGCATTAATTGCACAGTCCAGACAAGCACTATCCATTGCAATCTTGTCTAAGAGAAGAGCTTGCCCAGACGGCACTACTTAGAAAACCATTTGCTTCTTATCTCTGGCCAGAAATAATTGGAAATCAAATTTGAAAGTATCATGGAAAATCACAAGAGGATTCCACGAGAATTGGGGGAGGATTCATATATTGCACTATTGGTTCTCAATTTGTCTTCTCAACTTTCCCTTTACATTTCCCCGAATTTCCTCAAATTAATTTAGCTCATTTATCCACAATTCCTGAATTTCTTAAAGGGACATGAACGAGAAGTGAATGAAGTAGGAAGTGTGGGAAAACCCAAAATAATAAAACGAGAGGAAGGGGAATCAGGGAGGAGGGCATCTGAGGATTTAAGTTCTTTGAGGTTTATAAAGAAAGATTCATCAGAGGGGGATCTTTGTTCCAACTGGGTCCAAGAAAATAATCAGGCTGCAAGTGGGTTGAAATGTAACGGCTTAGAAACAAGTGGAATGTAGAGCTGGACTCACCCAAGCTATACACAGCTCAGTATTCATCAAGGATTCTCACCAGGCTTCCTGGGGAACAATGGCTGTTCACCCTTTAGTGTCCACACTGTTCATAGTACTATAAGTAAGGGAAGGCTGACCTCCTGCACACTCAAATGTACATTCGTTTGGATGCTAAACTGAGAGTCACTGGAGCTGGTAGTATATTTTCTTCACGTATACATAGTTGTAGAAGGAAAAAAGGAAATAAGGATGAAGGAGAGGAAGGCAGACAGACCTTCAGGATCCATCTCACTCTGTGTGAGCTGAGCAATAATCTGGTTTCTTGTCAGCTATTTCTCCCTTTTAAACTCAGCATATATTTGTCCTGACAATTAATGGCACCCGGGGAGGGGGTAGGCAAAGTGATTTAGATTATATCTTTCACTTGGAAGTTTAAAAATGAGCAGCAGAATTAAAACTCAAGGGCAGATATTATGAATATAATAAGCCATTATCTCTGAAGTAATTGTTCTGAATGAGCCTTTAGAAATGGCTTTATGCATTTTACATTCCCATCTGTCCCATGATAAAACAGCCTAAACTCTTACTGCTTTGCCTTTGAAGTCCTAACTGTGGTGTTCAGATCAATTACTGATGATCTTGCAACTTCCTAAAAATTAGAAAGTGCAATAAAGGCAATGGTTTATAATTTACAGGTTTTTTTGTTTTTCAGACTAACTCATCTTTGGATCATCACAGCAAGTGTCTGGTGGGAGAAAGTGACCATCCCACAAATGTAGAAACTAGGAGAAAGGAAATAATAGCATCATATGGGTAATCACCGAGCAAAATGAAAACCTGAGATGCTCAATCTCAGTTCAAGTGAAATCATTCTAGAATTTTCTTTGACCATATCTTCAGGAGCAGAAAAAAGAGAAAAATATCTCTCAGCCCACCCTCCTTTTTATACATCAGTTGCATTCTTGCATGTACTAAATCCCTCTTTTAAAAAATAGATATTTATTCTTGCCTAGATGTGGTTTCAGGTTTCTCTGAACAGCAGAGAAACAGACAAAAAGTACAGCCATACTGACTGGAACACACAGGAGAGACATAGAAGTGGTTCAGTGATAAGACAACACCCACAGAACACCACTGACCTCAGAATGAAGCTAGGTTAGAGACATCTGATTTTAGGGAGAGCAGAATGCCCACAACTTCATAATCCAATTCATACCAATCTCAAGCCCAGAAATTGTCCTCTTCACTCATTAGAGAAGTAACTAACCTTTCTGAGACTAAGTTTCCTTATCTATGAACAAAGAATAGTGATGTCTGCCAGGTGAGTCTATCAGGTTCCACATATCCCATGTGAGCCCTGGACTACAGTGCCCAGCATGTAGCAGAAACACGATACTTCCTTCTGGAAACATCCTTCCCAAATCTACATGCTTCTTGAAGAAACCAAATGTGTTCCCATTTTCTCAGAGGGTATAAATTCCATTTGTTATCTTAAGTCCAGTTCACGCCGTTAGCACTTGAGAGCTTGCATGACGCCCTCAAACATTTAGTATTTTCTATTCAGTTAGCACAGCTTCAGGACTTTAAAAGCAGCTTGAAAATAAACTTGAATCCAAATATTATTTATAATGTCCCAAGAAACAGCTCATTTACCCAAGAAAGTGCCATCAATTATTGACAGATGAACCCTCTGAGGAAAAATAGCATTAAGACTGAAAAATGGAGAGAAAAGCATGTCTCAACCCTTCAAGCCAATTATGCAAGGTGATTTTGAACATTAAATCCTTATATTTGTTTAGTTTCCTGTCCTTGCCTGTAAGCAAAGAAAGAAGTATAGGGAGGGGGAAAACTGTAACCAATTTAATACTGCTTTTTAAAAACAAAGAGAAAGAATGGTGTAGAGAAAAAATATATAACAGGTAATAAGTGGGTGTTGAATGCATTCAGGCTTACATATTGATCATCCCAGCCCTTGTGAACTTTGCACCCTGCTGCAGAGCCAGCTACTCTCCATCTGTCTTTGTTCAGTAAAGAAATAATTGCACTTACCTGCCTCTGACCTAATAATTACAACAGTGCCTGATTTTATTCTCGGCATGTTTATTGTGGTCCCATTTCCTCAGTCTTCTGTGCAAAGGCCTGACATTATTTGCTTTAGCATCAAGCTAGTGACAAGGCTATGTAAGGTTCTGTAAAAAGCCAAGAGGCCAGTGTGAATCCAGCCCAGGGGCCTTGTAATCAGCATTTGACATGCAGATATTAGAAAACCTTGGCAAGGTGACAAGAACATGTACAAGAAAGGAAATGCATGAGGTCAGTGCATTTGAGAATGCTAATGTGTTCCTCCTTAGTTTTCTCCAGTGAGAAAAATAGGACAGAGTTGGTTCCCCTAAAACCAGAATAAAAAGCAAGAGGTGACTCCTTCTGTCTGCTTGACTTAATTTGCATGGGCTGGGGGTAAGAAAGAGTATGTGCGTGCTTAAATACACATATGCAAGTGTGTACATTGCTGCAAGTGACTCACATGCACACACACAAGTGTGCATGCTGGTGTCCATGTCAGAGGAGCAGCAGCAGATGGTGGTTGACTTTGGAGTATCAGCCCACCAGGAGGTGAATCCCTGATGGGTAAATCTTGGATAGGCAAGGTCCCAAGACCACAGACTCCGAAGTGTCTTGCTTCTGCTGTAATTTTACATGTTTGCCGCTGACATCTTTCTCTGGTGTCTGGTGTGGTGTGAATGGGTGTGGGGAGAGCCCCACTGCCTGGTATGTAGTGTGTTTATCTCCTGGATATATCCTGTATCTATCCTGTGAATTACTTTGAAGATAATTTCTTCCTGCACTGTACTCTCTAATGGGTAGTAATAATAATAATAATGTTAGTTTAAATAGAGTTTTAATGATTAAAAATAAAACAAGGAAGTGTCACACAGCTTCCATTGAGAAGCAGTACAGACTGTGGCTTGGGTTAATGGTTAAGAAAAACAATTGAGTCCCAGTAGCTCAACCAGTTTAAATGCTATTAACCTTAATGTGTTCACAGGTGTCAGAGTACGTCATAGCTGCAACAAAGCTTTGAAAATAAGTTAAAATTAGACTAGGATGCTTTTGCCAAACAGCTTTGAGGTGAAAAACTCAGAAAGACAATATAAAGTTTTGGAAAGGCACATAGTTGAGTGATGAATTCTTTAAGGTCAGGGAACAAGAACAAAGCATTCCAGTTATCATTGGCTGATGTGCCTTCCTTTCTAGGATTGGTTGATGACCAAAGGTGATGATTAATTCCTTACACCCATTCCTGCCCTCAATCTCCTGATATAAAATACTATTGATGAGTGGGTATGCACCCTAAAGATTTAAAGTAGAGCCGACTGATTGTTTTTCATGTATAAAAGAATCCTTTAAGATTCCTTATAATATTGCCTTTCAAGGTAAGTAAGAGAATGATTGGTCCTTTCTTTGTGACTGCAAAATGCAGCCTGCTAGTAAAAGACCTGACTGAGAAAAATACCTTCCATGCTTAAACTGTTATTCTGTAATAAGTTGCTTGGGTATGAATGTATGTGGGGTTTTGGGATAATTCGTTTTTCACCTGTAATACATAAAATGTTTAATCTTGTTAAGGGATATGGAAAACATGCTGCTTTTTTACTTGTATTCCTTGTAATCATTCACTTGAAAAGTAGAATGTAATCACATAGTAATTTCTACAATGCATGAAAGATTTTGCTGGGATATATAAGCTGTAAGGGAAAGAATAAAGATAGAGTTAGAGGAAGGAGAAGGAAAGTGACAAGAATGAGAAAATGAGGAGGGAAACATCTAGAGAGACAGAAGGGACATTTCTAGATAGAGATAAGAATAGAGAATGCAAAAGAAGAATAAAGAAAAGATCTGAAGGAAACCATCAAGAGAGTGTGTGTTTGTTTTCCCTTAACCACTTCAGATAAAAAGGTAGTAGTACCTGACTCCACAGATTCCCTTTGAGCCCCGTGCTTCTGGAGGCTGGTCCCCCAGGCAATGAAATGTATACATTGTGTTATGCTGCAGGTGACTATTGATAAATGAAAAGAAACAAAACTAGGCTAGGGAAGATGACTAATTTGTACAAAAATGTGATGAAATAAATATTTCTATATGGAGGAAATAAGCACAGCCATAAAATCTTAAAAAATTTACCACAGTAACTAAAGACAACAAAGTACAGTTATTGAACATTCTAAAATTATCTGCTTTTAACTCATGACCTGACAGAATAACTAAAGGCTAGATCCTTCAGTCCTATTTACATTGTATTATTAGGAATTACTAGATTTGCTGTTTAGAATTATTTAAAGACTGACTGATGGGAGATGTCATTCTGTATATGTTTCTCATACTGGTTAATGAATAAAGCACTGCTGGCCAATAGGAAAGGAAGATAGGAGGGACTAGGAGACAAGGAGGAAAGAGGAAGTAGTAAGGAGGAGTCAAGATGGAGAGTCTCTCGCTGGTAAGACCACGTGGAAATACATAGAAATGGGTTAATACTTAAGACAGAGCTAGCCTATAAGAAACAAGTAACTGGCCCACAGCATAATATCAAATACAGAGTCTCTGTGTATTATTTGGGGCTGGCGCAGCTGGACCAGACCAGCGTCGGGAGGAAAAACCATACTCTTTACAACTGACCTCGTTGGGCATGTATTTGTTCTCATCATTACACTGTATATATAAAATTCAGTAGGTCTTGGTTTCTACAGCTGTGTCTTAAACATTTAAGATTCAAACTCAGCATTTGAGGGCTAGGAGAGAGCCAGACCCTGGATACATGCTTTCAAAAGCACTGCCTCACTTGACAAATACCCAGATTCCTAACCAGGTCTTCTGCTTCCAATGCCATGTGAATCTCTTTACATCAAAACCTTCATTGTCATGAAGTCTCTGAAGACAGAAACAGAGAGCAAGACGAGATTCAGAGGCAGTGTCACTTATAGGGTAAGATGATGCACGGATGAGGAAAAGGCATAGCAAAGTCTCACTGAGACAGCACAGGTGTGCTGCTGTTGGAGACACGTGATTCTTTAGGGACTCCAATTTCTGTGAAAGTGAAAGTGAAGCAAGTATACACAGTCCTTAGCCAAATTATCACAGTATGTCCTTGAGCAACGGATTAGGCATTTTCAGCTATGTTGCAATTGCTTAAAGTTTTGTGTTGAGGAGAGGGACCATCCATAGAACTGTTACCATCCCTAGGCTGCATCCTCAAAATTCTCAGATTTTCTTCTTTTGGAGATGGAAACTTTTTACATTTGAAATCACCAAAAGCTACCCAGCATCAAGTGTGAGGGATCAGACTAAATACCACTTTGTAACAACTTATAAGGTGTGCAGAAATTTAGATCTTGAAGAATATTTAAGCTTGGTGCATGTGTGTGTGTTCCATATATATAACTGTACATGCCTAATCAAAAGTTCCCTTCTCAGACTATTACAAACAAAGAAGACATTTCAAGAACACAATTCTTCCATTAAGTCAACAAGATAGTGAATTAGAAAATTGACACACTGTACTGGGCCCTATGTGTGTGTTTGTGTGTGTGTGTGTGTGTGTGTGTGTGTGTGTGTGTGTGTGTGTTCATATCACCCACAGATGGGACTGAAGAAGTCTAATTTAACATCAGTACAACCATGACATGCTGCAGACTAACAACAATGGAATTAGGCTTCAGCATTACAATAATCAGGAAATTCCACAGACTACCCTGTGGGGAACCAATCAAAATTGAGACAAACAAGTACTAGATGCTCCAGAACATTAAGGTTAGCATACCTAACTGGTATATAGGTTGCCAATTTCCTTGCAGCAATGCCAGTACCAATTACTGTCTGACAAAACTGCTACCTCACTCCTGCCCAATCAGGAGTTCAACCCCCATCTGAATCCAGAATTCCCTTATCCTCCATCCTTTACTCCTTAAAACCTCTGCCTCAACTAAATGCAGGGCTCCCTGATTCAACTGATGTGTCAGAAGGAACTGAGACCAAGCTCAAGCTTGCAATAAAGGTTCTTTGCTTTTGCATACTAACTTGGGATCCTGGTGGTCTCTTGGGTGCTCATGACACAGGCATGACAGGGACCAGCTCTGATTCAGGAGTCATTGTATGTTAATGCCTCTTCCCTGCTTTGTTATCCATACCTGAATCTTGTGCACATCCTGTAGGCCTCCCCAGAGCTGATGAGTATTTCTCTGTAAAGAATATTCCTTTCCTTGGAAAAAAAGTAGATGTGACCCATCCTTTTCTTTTAATTTGAACTCCACATAAACATTTATATGCCATATTTTAATGTATTAGGCTCTAGGAATATAAATAATGCATATAACCTATGTGATCTTAATCCTCTAGAGTTGACATTAGTGAGAAATAAAACAAATATAAACATACAAGTAAGCAAAGATAGTTTGTAGTTCAATCTTTTCCACAGAGAAATATGCAAACACTTCTAGGGTGTGCTTCAAACTGGGGGCAGGATAACTTCTATATATGTTATATGTTTCCCAAACACATATACCTATGATAAAATTGAATTTAATGACTAAGTAAAATAATAAATTAATAAACACTGGAGCTCCTGTGGTTAAGAACACTTGCTGATCTTGCAGAACTGGGTTTGTTCCCAGCACCCACATGGAGGCTTTCAACTGTTTGCAACTCCAGTTCCAGGGGACTGGTGACCTTTTTTGATCTCCACAGGCACAGCATGCATGTAGCACACAATATACAAGCAAGCAAGCAAGCACACACACACAAAATAAAAATAAACAACTCATTTTTAAAAAGATATTAACAAGAACTAACAGTATGATACAAAGTTAAAACAATGCACTATAATAGAAACAACTTAAATTTTATGAATTGTTTCTTTTTCATGTTTCTTATTTAATATGCTTTGATCACATTTGGCTGAAGGGAGCTGAAACTATGGAAAACAAAATTACAAGTAAGGGATGGGACAGCTACACCAAGAATAAATACATAAAACAAAAAGCACCAAGAATGCTACTAAAGAAAAAAGTAGTGGGGGACCTAGGAATGTTGGGAGAGTGTTTGACTAATGTGCAAGGAGGCCCTGGGTTCACTCCTCCAACACCACATGGGCTGAGCTCAGTGGCACACACCTGCATTCATGAGAGGGAGAATCAGAAACTCAGTGTCATCCTTAGCTAGAGGCCAGCCTGGTATACGTGAGAAAAGCATGTATGTGTGTATGTATGCCTTCTAATGTATGTGCAAATCTGAACAGAAAGCAGGTGTTGCAGGAGTAGCACTGCAGGGTCAGCCTGGATCTCTGAGGAGATCCTTGGATGAGAAGCATGGAGCCATGCACAGTGCAAGACCCACCTCCCTAATGAGGAATCAGCATTGCAGGGGTGCAGGAGAGGCGTGGGAGCTGAAAGCAGATGGGACATTTTGGAAACTATCAGACAGACCTCTGGAGAGCAGAGAAGGTGAGGAATGGCAACACGAAAGGCCATAGAAGAAAGGTCCTCAAGGCTGCCACTAATGGTGTTATATACAGAGCTTTGTTATCTGTGGTGGGAAGAAGTACAAATATTACTACCATTTTACAGCTGAGTAAACTTAACTTTAACATGTTATGTGGTTTGTCAACATTCTGCCAGCTGCCAAACTTTCCATTCTGTCCTCCTTCCCATAGATGGGTCTTGGCCACATGGTTATGTCCCTAGCACATTACTACATGCAAGATAAAATACAGTCTAAATCACAGAGTCTATCTATTATTGAAAATTAATCATGTAAATAAATACAATAAACACTGCCAAAATCTCCACAGAATATAAGAAAGACCCCACATGGGGGAGTCAATTCTGAGGAAGATACTTAGCCTTGAGTACAGTCTGTAATGAAAACATGTGTCCCGGATTACTTTCTATTGCTGTGATAAACACCACATCAAAAACAACTTGGGGGGCGGGTTCATTTCATCGTTAAGCTTATAGTCAGTCATGAAGGGAATCAGAGCAGGAACTCAAAAATAGGACCATGCAGGCAGGAATTGAAGCAGAGCCAGAGGAACACTGCTTCCTGCCTTGCTCCCCTTGGCTTGCTGAGATTAAAGGTGTGAGCTATCACTACCTGGCTATCTTTCTTGTTTAAGCCAGGGCCACTTGTCCAGGAGTGGTGCCAACCAACATGGGCTGCTCCCCCCCCCCAAATCGATCATTAATCAAGGAAATGCCCTCATAAGCTTACCTACAAGCCAATCTGATGGAGTCATTTTGTCAGCTGAGGTTCTTCTTCCCGAATGACCCTAGCTTGTGTAAGATTGAAAAAGAATTAACCAGCATAATGCAGTTTTAAGGGATAGAGTCAAGGCAGACTAGGCAAAGGGGGAATAAAACAGCCTGGTGAATCATGATTAAGCAGGATGTTTCTGGTAGGTCATAAAGGCTGTGGGGTTGGGGGTCATGAAGATAAGGTTGGAAAACTAGAAATGGTTAAATGAAGTGTGATCCTATTTAATCGTATTAATAAAAACTAGGAGTATGACAGCAAGGGTCTCTGAAGCGACATATGAAAATCCATTCAAGAATGGTGTCCATGTGATTCTGTATCCAGACTAAAGTATTTTTCTAAAGAGACTGTTGCTGGGTTACCCATTACATGACACCTTGGGAGCACTTTTTAAAAAAGATGTCTCATTCCGTGAAGGTCTGAGGACAATTCTGTTTCACTCTTTCCCACACTGGGCAAAAATATGTAACACGAGTTCTAATAGGTCTTAATAATAAAAGGCCAGAGTCAGATATTAGGGGCTAAAAGCTGAAAGATCAGAGAAGCAAAGCAACCAGCCACTAGAGTCCTTAACTAGAAATCCTCAGACTGAAAAGAGAAGATAAGTTGCAGCAAACTGAATTTTCCTATAATTTAAGTGTCCATTGAAGGAAAAAGTATGAGTATTCTATTCAGGAAGACAGTTTCTTCTCAGGGATCCTCCATAACTATGAAATAATAATTCTTCTTCTGTCCAGACCTGTCTTGCTGTGCCCTTTCAGCATCATAAACGCAGCACATGCAACTTCCCTGTCTAGTCTCAGATGCTGAAAATTAACTTCAGAGTCAAGCCTGAGAACAGGTTTGAAATATTGGATAATAACACTTTGTTGTGCCTCAGAAACTAAACAGTTTTGAATTGCACATAAACATTTCTGAAAATAATTTGGCTCGGGGGGGGGGGGGCAAATGCATGTGATATGTATCTACTAATTATTCTGAGGGTACATATATGAATTCAACTTCTGCTTCAGTCTCTCTCCACATGCGTCCCCTCTCTTACCTAATTCATTCTGAAAGGAAAAAAGACCCTTAACCACACTAGTGAAAGGAATAGCCTGAGCCTTTGAATAGTGTTTTACATAGAATGTACTATATACACAGAACTATTTTTTTTCTCAAAAAAAGTTACTTATGTGTATGAGCATTTGCCTGAATGGCTGTGCACATTGTGTGTGCCATGCACGTTTGGGGGCCAGAAGAAGGTGTTGAAACCCCTGGGACTGGAGTGACTAATGGCTATGAGCTGCCATGTCAGTGCTAGGATCAGAACTCAAGTCTTCTGCAAGAGCAATGAGCACTCCTAACCACTGAGCGCCTCTCCAGGTCCATCAAACTGTTATTAAAGGAGCTGGAGATTGGGGCTGTAGCTCATTTAACAGGGTGCCTCCCAGCATGCTCAAATACCAAGGTCTGATCCTCAGTGTACTGAATATACTGCAAGTAGGGGCACAGGTCTGCAGTGGCAGGTGGAGGCAGGCAGAGTCAGAGTGCAAGGTCATCCCTGGCTACAGAGCAAGTACATGGCTAACCTAGACTACAGGAGATCTTACTCGCAATTAAAAATAAATAGACACATATACACACACACTTACGCTTCTGAAACTGAACTACTCCTTATGCCACCAATCATTGTGCTCTTTCATTTTTCTTCTTTGTTTTGTCTCTGTCTTGATTTTCCCCTTTGAAAATAATGTTCATTTGTGTTTATAGGAATTTGGATCTGTCATAACTTTAGAAATTCATGATCAGGCTCTAGTGGTGTTGCACACCTTTAATCCCAGCACTCGGGAGGCAGGTATGTCTCTCTAAGCTTGAGAGCACCAGGCACAGGGAGACATGTCTCAATAAAATAAAATAAAATAAACTCTAGATCACCTTGAGGGCAGCACCCTTTCGATGGTCATTCGAGTTACATTCACAAGGTACTTCACAGATACAAAACAATCTAAATAATTCACTCAACGTAGCCATGAGGAAATGGATTGGAGTTCACATCCAGATCTGTGACTCCAAGGCAAATGGCTCTGGGTAGCAATCCTAACACCAGAGAACCTCCCAGACTAACAGTGTGGGGAAACCTTCACAAATATTGTCTGGATCATATTTTTTTCTTTTTCACAAGCATAAATTTGGAAAATAATTTTGATTTATATGCATGCAACCTTAATTGGCAGTCCTGCTTGCTTATTTCTGAATGCAAAGGCACAATTATTAAACCTCTGGGTATTTACACAAATTGGCAAACAAGACAGAAATAATGGGCCTAGCACACTTCTTGCAATAACTTGCAATTAATGCAAAGGGCTTGCATAGCCATAGTTAACTCTGTCGTAAACTCACAGTCTTCCTATCTAACTCCATGAGCAAATCCCTGAGTAATCAAACGAGTCAGTTTGTTCTCTGAGCTGAAATGGACCAAGGAGAGACAAGTAAGCCATGCTAGAGTTTGCTAATGACAGCCTAGAAGTAGCTCAATATTAGGTTTCTTATGACAAGTTCAGCTTTTCCAAATCTAAATTTCAGACTCCCCAAAAAAAAACCAATTGCTTATGAGGAAAAAAACTGTCAGTAGAAAGTATGAGAGTGGAAAGGAGATAGTTAGCATATTTTAAAAATAGATTTTGATATTATTCAGTCCTTTTCCAAAGATATGATACTTAGGTCAGATAAATGTTTTCCCCAACTATCCTTCCAACCTTGTTCGATTTATGTGGGGCATGTAATAGAAATTAAAGAGTGCTATAAGATGCAATTGAAATTGTTTAGTTATCATATATCATAGAAATTAAAGGATACTAATAGGAATAATTAAGAGTTAGATGGTGAGATAGGATGCCATAGGATAGGCTAAGAATCAGGAGGACTTAAAAGTGAGGTATAGATCAGGAAGGCAAACTATCTGACCAGTGGAGATTCCAGACTTACATGAAGGGACCTCTGGAGGTGGATGCTGCATTAGTTTCCAATCACTGCTTTAACAAATTTTGTGCCCTAAACCACTGAAATATATTCTTCATCCCAGGTGTGCTGGAATAGACACTGCACTGAGGGTCTCCTGTGTCAGATCAGATTCTGAGCAGGTGCACTTTATTAAAGGTCTTAACAGAATGGCTGGCTTGTAAGTTCCCCTGGGTCGTTGGGGGAATTCAGCTTCATGGAATTATAGAGCTGAGGTCCCTGATCCTATAAGCTGAAAAAGAAGTGTTTGCTCCCAGCTGCATGCATTCTTTCTCATGCTTTCCCTGTTGTCCTCTCTAGCAAGCAAGGAGCCCCTTTCATGATAGATGCTCAGCTGACTTTCTCATTTCTGCCTCTTCCAAGTTCCTCAGAAGTATCTGTGTTTCTCAGTGCTCTTGCAATTGGACTCTACCCATGCAGATAATCCAGGTCACTCTCCTATCCTAAGGCCTTACCCTTGACTACATCTGCAAAGCCTCCTTGGCCAAATCAAATATTACAGCAACATACCACCATAGATAAAGCTCACAGAGGCAAAATCCTTCACAGCATCAGTACCATGGTTTCTTGAGAGACCCAGTGCACAGATAATCTGTAAAAGAGCATGGCTGCCCAACATATCCAAAGAGTTACTAGTGTGGAAAAAAAGTAAACTGCAAAAGAGCATGTCTGTTCATAAGGTAACCAAATCAGCTCAGTTTATGCACAAAGGTTCTAACTCTGAAAGACTGAGAACTTTAAAATAATGCATAAGTTAACAGGAAATGCATGTGTCTTATTATTAAGAAAATATCAGAAAACAATTGGAGTCACTGCTAAAAATAACTATTATTGCCTTATTTTGTTGTGGCAGGTACTGTATAGTCTTTAACATGGTGTGTGTGTATGTGTGTGTGTGGACGCATGTGTCTGTGCATGCATGCGTGTGTGTGTGTGTGTGTGTGTGTGTGTGTGTGTGTGTGTGTGTGTGTGTGTGTGTAAGCTGAATTTACACATGTATAATGTGATGGAAGAATGGGTATGACATGGTGTCCTGCTGCCACAGACTTGTCCAACAGAGCAATTGCCAGCTGTAGTCACAGATCTCGACCCTGCTTTGACATCACAGTTTGAAAATTATAACCTACGCACAAACACAGCTCACTGGCTCTGGCACATTCATTTTCTTAGGCAATAAAATCATTTCCCAGCATGAATGCAATTGCATGAGTGTTGCCTCATAGTGAGAACCATCCAGTTCCATAGTTAAATCCCATGGGCAGCATACAAGGAGAAATAAATCAAAATATTTTAATTTTTTGAGTTGATATTTAAAGGACCAGGCTGCTAGATATTTCTCTAGCCAGGCAAAATGGTAACTTTTAAGTAAAGAATTTCTTTATTCTTATAGGTAGCTAAAACTGATATTAAGAATGGTGCTTCGGTTCTAACAGCAACAAGCCAAATCATTAACAAACGGGCTGAGCTCCCTCTGGAAATAAATTCACAGCATGCTGGGTTAAATAGACTTGTAACTATAAGGGCTCAGTTGGTATGTCCTAAGTTTTATTTAGAATTGACATCAGTTTTCAGCAGCCACTCCCTGCAAGGTAAATTTTCTCTCCTTTGATTAGATAACCAGATAAAGAAAAATACAAATTTAACTCATGTTCCACCTTTCCATGCTTTCCTTCCTATTCCAAATTACAGAAAACTACAAAGAAGACCAACACAAAACCCTATAGCAAAATCTTAATCTGGCACTAGGGAAATGCCCAGAGATCTACAAAGATGATCCCAACTAACAATCTGAGCAATAGTGGAGAGGCTACCTTAAATGTCCTTCCCCAATAATGAGATTGATGACTACCTTATATGCCATCCTAGAGTCTTCATCCAGTAGCTGATGAAAGCAGAAGCAGACACCCACAGATAAATACTGAACCATACTCCAGGAATCCAGTTGCAGAGAGGGAGGGGTAATGAGCAAAAGGGTCAAGACCAGGCTGGAGAAACCCACAGGAACAGCTGACCTAAACAAGGGGGATCTCATGGACTCCAGTCTGACAGCTGGGAAATCAGCATAGGACCTACACAGACCCTCCTGAATGTGGGTGTTAGGAAGACTGGGCAGTCTATGGGGCCTCTAGTAATAGATCAGTATTTATTCCCTAGTATATGAATGGACTTTGGAAGCCCATTCCACACAGATGAATACATTCTCAGCCTAGACATATACGGGAGGGTCTAGGCCCTGCTCCAAATGACATGACAGACTTTGAAGATTCCCCCATGGAAGGTCTCACCCTCCCTGGAGAGCAGAAAGGGGATGGGATGGAGGTTGGGAGGGGGGACAGGGGAGAAGGGGAGTGTGAAGGAACTGGGGGTTGACATGTAAAACAAGCTTGTTTCAAATTTAAATAAAAAATATTATTATAAAAGAATCTTAAGCCTGTGGTTTCTATTAAGACCCTTCAGAGCATTTCCTCCTGCTACAAGTGACTGGAAGGCACTCATATACACATACACACACACCACACACGACTGTCTTTCTAATTAAAAAAGTTTAAAGGAAGATTTTCTTGACACTTCAGTGTCTGAACTATAGCCATAAATAAAATACAACACAGCATATTTACTTGTAAAGTGATATTTAAATAGTACATAAAGCACATCATTTTTTGTATAACAAACAAGAGTTTTAATCACTTTAAATTACTTTACTACCTGGGTAGAAAATGAATTTAGTAAAGATATGATCAACTTTGCCATAAAACATGCCAAATGGAAGCTCTCCAGTGGAAAATTGTGTGACCTTTAGCACAATTTAACAATCTGCCATAAAATCTTATTTTTCATTCTCTGTTCTACATTTTGCTTCATGAATTGTTGGCCCCAGACGATTTTCAATGACAATAATTTCATCAAAGATATCTTAATATAAACTATATTCAAATTCATTGAAAGTCATGTATCTCTTGTACAGCCTCTTTCTTCTTGACATGATTTTCAAATATTTTGTGCATCCAATCTTTCTTTCCTGCACATCCTCAAATTCATACTACAGCTGTTATAGACATAGCTAATTTACATATAGATTAAAAATTACCTAGAAGCCCATTTATACCCTGATGTGTTAAAGACAAAGTAAGTCAAAGTTGTTGGCTGATTTTCATTAAGTCTGAATATAATGACTTATTAAACCACTCAAAATACAGCCTTAAAGTCCATGGCCTAAGTTAAGTTTTAAAAAGTTGGGCTGAATGATGGCAGTGGCTCTTCAGATAGCCAAATTCAGACACATGGTTAAATGCTGCAGCAGCTCTTCTCACTCTCCTTTAAAATGATTCATCTTTGTTCATTCTTACGTGTAATCCCTAAATTATTAAATGTGGTTGCTTCAAATCAAACAAGCTAGCAAGTCTTTGGAAGTCTAGACAATTTTCATTAGACTTGAGCAAAGTGTATCTTTTCCAAATGATTGAAGTTCAGCTGCTTCCTTTGCTAGCTCTGGTCTTTCTGCCTGACCTAGTCAGTGGAAGTCCATTTATAGTAGTCTGTCACTCAATGCCTCCCATGCCTAACTTCTCTTTAACTTACCCATATGGTCCCTACTTGAAAGGGAAGTTGCAGGTGGCCACATTAAAAGTATATGACCCTTCCCAAGCAAGCCACTATATTTGAGAGGAAAAAAGAGACAGCTTTCCCTGGGCCTTTTAATCCAATAATCTGTCTATCATTAAGTAGGTTCTTTCTTTCCTGAAAACTAGAACTTTTATATGCATAGATGGTGTCAGAGAAAGCTGAAAGGCCATGTAGAACTGAGACCACCACTAGTGTCAAGACAATGTATACGTCAACAGGTTAAACCACTTGAGAGGAAAATGAAGGACACTGGGAGAATGGCAGGGTTGAAAGAAAATACTTTACTGTACAATAGAGACAATGTGAAGGGGAATTAAAGATAGTGAGACAGAAAAGACCACAGAGAGAATCGGAGTGAGCTATTGTCAGAAAGAGAAGTCTGGGACCCTAGGGGAGTATTTCTCAACTTGTGGGTCACAACCCCTTTGAAGGAGGGGGGTGTAGTCAAACAACCCTTCTACAGGAGTCACATAAGACCATCTGCATATCAGAAATTTACATTACAATTCATAACTGTAGCAAAATTAGTTATGAAGTAGCAGTAAAAATAATTTTATGGTTGAAGGTCACCCCAATATGAGGAACTGTATTAAAGGGTTGAATCATTAGGAAGCTTGAGAACCACTGCCTTAGGGGCTTTCCATTGATTATCTCAGTTCCCATGAACATGAATGGTACTTTCCCAACTTAATAGCATGGCCTTCTATATTCTTTTATTTACCACTTTTTACTTGAAACAATCTGATATTCTGTTGCTTTTAAGCAAAAAAAAAATCATAATTAGAACATAAAGTATGTTTTCAAGATGAAGGAGATCAACTATGTTGCATGAAACCTTAGGAAAGCAAGCAACATAGATGGTTGGTTGGTTGGTTGTGTGTTTGGTTGTTAGTTTGTTGGGCTGGTTGGTTGGTTGGTTGGTTGGTTGGTTGGTTGGTTGGTTGGTTGGTTGGTTGGTTGGATTTCAGAAGAGGGAGCAGTTTCTGAACATCCTGACCCAGAAGAACTCTAACATAACACCCAAGCATAATATGCTATAGGAAACAAAGAGAAAAATTCTATGTCTGTTTTCTTCTCATGAGAAATATTGAAATCACTAGAGATCTTATCATTTTAAATTTCTAAAACAAACAAACAAGCACAAAAAAACAAGAAACACAGTAACAGGACATGTTTGTAATCCAAAACATAAAAGGCCTTGACAACTTTAAAGTTAGTTCTATCCTCAACAGTTCAACAGTCACACTTTGACAATTACTCAAAAGATTTTCAGCTCTTCTGTGCTTATCTCCTTATGTTAACCTTGCTTTCTGTCCAGTTTATAGGTGGATGGTCTTGATATTTCCTGTTTCTAGTCCCCTGCTTCTGAAAAGAGCATAATTTCCTTCCACCTCAGATAAACTAAGAAAAGTTCCCAGGCCCAAAAATAAAGACAACACTACAAAAGCAATCTCAGTGAATCTGGACTACTGCCAGAGTCTAACAAGTTAAACACCAACTAAGATAAAAGAAAATTAGATCGTGGCTCTTTTCTGCAGAAAAACTTTAATCAGCTGATGCTATTACAAATAAGATAATTAATTGAACCTAAAATAAACAAGGCAAACACATAAGAGAAATTTTACACAAAAGTATTCACCTTGCAATTCCATTTCTATGTGATTTACCCAAGAAGAATGAGAACAGATTCCCACACAACAAACTGTTCAAAAAAATCCAGTTTTATTCATTTAAAAAAAATATTTTTAGTCTTTGAAGTTTGCATACGTCCATACAACATACCTTAATCATATCCACTCCTCACTTCCCTCTTCAATTATCACTAGGACCCAATGTAGCACAAATTCTAAATGGTATTAGTAATAATAATTTTTAAAACCCAGAGATACATATTGGGGTTAAAGCTAAAGATCAGAGAAGCAAAGCAGCCAGTCACTAGTGATTTCTCACCTCTACCAGTGCTCAGACAAAAAGGGTAATCCTGTTCTCAGACTGCATCTCCAGACTGCATCTATCTCCACCAAACCTCGGACTACACTGCTCCTGTCTCCTTCCACCTTATATTCCTCTCTAGTGCTGGGATTAAAGCTGTGGGATCTCAAGTGCTGAGACCACCTTTGGGTGAGTTCTTTTTCTCTTTTAGACTGGATCAATTTTGTGTAGCTCTGGGTGGCCTTGAATTAACAGAGATCTGTCTGTCTCTGTCCCCCAAGGGCTGGGATTAAAGGTGTGCACCACCACTACCTGGCCTCTATGGCTAACTAGTATGGATAGCTTTGCATTCTGATCTTCAAGCAAGCTTTATTTGTTAGGTCATAAACAAAAGATCACTACACTGCAACACAATTTCCTCACAACTATGTCCAAAGAACAACATTTTACTCCTCCTCATCCTCTGGATATTACATTCTTTCTGTTTCCTTTTTCTAGATATTCCCTGGGTCGTGGAGAGGAGTAAATGGTAGATATGTACCATATATGGTTAATCACTCACAGTCACTTATTTTGGGATTTATTCAGAAAGACCCAAAACTGAAGAAAATCTAGGTATCGGTAACAGAATACATCAAAAATTATAGTTTATGCAGGCAATGGATAATATTCATCAGATAGGAGGAATAAAGTGCAATTTTTATTACACAAGTGAATAGCATTAGTGATGCTGAAATTAAAAACAGGCAAACACTAAATGGTACAGATTATGAGTCTATTTACATGAAACTGTAGAAAAGGCAATATTAATCCACAATACAGTAGTTAACTGAGGCCAGGATAGGGTGGCAGAAAGATACTGACCCCAAAGTAGCAAAAGGTTGCTTCTTAGAGTACAAGAAAGGTAGTGACTAGTAGCAACCACACAATTTGGGGTAGGTCATCATCTGACTCATCCATGGGATCCTCTTATTCTCTACCCTAATCTAATTGCTGCATAGGCAATGTCTGAATTGTGGTGGGCCTAAGGGTGTATCTTCATTGATAACAAGACCTATTATACCAACCCCAAACATAATTTGCATAGAATTACCTACTCAAGATCTGTGCCAGGTCGAGCCAGTTAAAAACTGCAAAATGCATTAGTAAGGCATTCTTAAGGTTCCATCCCTTGCCGAGGAGCTTTTGGCAACTGATGGCTGCTGGGGAAGGGAGAGTTATTTTTTTAAAGAGTGCGGTCGCTGGTAGGTTCCTCCCAGTGGATGACCCCTCTATTTTTCTCAGTGTATGACTCCTTACCAACCTGCACATATGGTTCGATGGTATTTGAAAATATGTATTTTCCCTTCTGGATTCACTCAAGACCACTGAATTGAATTGATAGTGTAAACATGTGATCAAATTAGTAATTTTTAAAAGATCATGAGCTGTTTTTTGTGTGCACCTAACTGAAACTTACTGCAAAGGAGCCTAAGAAAAACAGCATAAGAACTCAAATTTGTTGAAGTAAGACAAAAATGTAACATTTTGACTTATCTCTGAGATCCTTCCTCAGCACATAGAAGCCACTGTATCATCTTATTGACATTTGCTGAAATTAGAGTTAGCCAAAGCATGCAGACCCTAAAACAACAGGACCCAAGAGGTTTACACTGTGCCTGTCCAAGGTCTTCAAATGACTATTTCCTAGTGTTGAATGCATATAATTTTGTATTTTAGGGGGAAAATAAAAAAATTAAGAAACCTGAAAAATATTTCTAATCCTAAATTTTTAAATATTTTATCTTTTAAATTGTGTGTGTGTGTATGTGTCTCTGTGTGTCTGTCTATTGGGGGTATGCAAACATGAGTGCAGGTACCAAATGAGACCAGAAGAAGGCATCAGATCCCTTGGAGCTAGAGTTACAGGTAGTTTTGATCCACTGAACATGGAAGCTGGGAACTCAGCTCAGGACCTCTGCAAGGGTGCTCCTCACCTCTAAACTATAGGTGGTATTTTTTTAATTGGAACTGCTGGCTCCCCAAATAACCACACAGAGACTTATTATTAATTATAACTGTTCATCTGATAGATTGGGCGTGTTATTAACTAGCTCTTTCAACTTAAATTAGTCCATATTTCTTATCTACAATTTACCATGTGTTGGTATATTTATTCACCACGGCATGTTCACTTTCTGCTTCCTCTGCATCTGGCTGGAGACTCCTCACAACTCTACCCTTCTTCTTCCCAGCGTTCTCTCTGCCCTGAAAATCCTGCATAGCTATTGGCCATTTAGTTTTTTATTAAACCAATCACAGTAAAATATCTTCACACAGTGTAAAGAAATATGCCATAACATTTCCCCTTCTTTGTCTAAATAAAAAGGAAAGGTTTTAACTCTAAAATAATAAAACTATAAACAATAAGATCAATTTGAAGGTAAGAATTACACTTACAATGCCCAGCCCATTTGTATTGAAGAGAATACTACATTATTTATTCTATCTTGATGAGTCCAAAGTTCTGTACCTATTTTACCATTTATCATAACTAAGGAAAATTGCAACTATAACTACCTAGTCTTCAAACACCTGAAAAGGATATAATATTACCTAAGTAGTCAGGAAGTGCAATGCAAGCCATCTCTAAAAAAGAAAAGAAAAGAAAAGAAAAGAAAAGAAAAAGAAAAAGACAGACACAGCTGGCTCCCTGGACAGTCATCCAAGGTTCCTCTGCCCTGCAATGGTGGAACATCCATCTTTGGCCTACAGGCTTGCATATCTGACAGACTTTTCTGTGAAGCAAGACTTGTGTCCTGCTGGTTCAGATGGAACAGCATACTGTCAGCAGTAGAGGCAGTTTCTTGCCCAAATGGCCAGCTCTTGTCATAAAGAAAGAAAACTCCACATGGAGGTTCTTTGATGCCCATCATCCTTTTTTGATGTAAATTGGTACTATTGGGAGTAGACATGTCTCACTGACATGAAAAACTTTGTTATTAAAACATTTTAAATGCTATATTCTGTAGATCTTCAAAGTGTTTGAAGACAACTTATCCAAAATATATCTCTTATGACCTTGAAAACATACCTAGCATGACTATAAGCTTGATTGTTACAAATGACTATTAACCTGCATTTATTATCCTAAATAGCTTTCAAAGACTAAAACTTCACATAACCTTTCTAAATGAACTGCACAGGTATAATACCATAAACAAAAATGGAAACATATGTACAGTATAACCAAAATAACCTTAAATTTGTATCCATATGCAAAAATCCATACCAGTGTAAATTGAGATTAGTAGTTGCTTAAAAATAGACTCAACAATCTACCCTTTTATCACAACCCTTCTATACCATAATCTTCCTTTTCTCCTTCCTAAGGAGGTCCTTGGATCTCATTCCTTTGTTTGGTTTTTTTCCTGATATAACCAATAACAGCTTGTAAGCCACTCCCCTAAATGATGACAAACATCTATTACCCATCAAATGTCCAAAAGCCATCCATCCCACCTCTTGGGAATGTGGGTATTATGTTCTCTAGACTGCTTCTTGTTGTCTTGGGGTACTGGCATTTTTAGGAGTCTCTGGGAAGATAGAGATAAGGGTCAAGTCCTGGGAAAGTTAACTGTATTATTTTTGTCCAGTTTCTGTGCAATGAGAAAGTGTAAGGCTTTTCTGAAGTCCTAACTGGAGTAGTCTGTGAAGCTGGACCATCTCAACCAGCAGCCTTAAAGCTGTTCTGGATGCAGAACTCTGAGGAAACTGCAACAGAGGCAATCCAAGAAGCCTAGGCCACCATTTTTATTACTGTCTGGTTCTCTAGCTCTGAAAACACATAAACGTTCAAAGGTAATATACACATCTGCATTAACACGAGTAGGAAAATGTGATGTACAGAAGTCAGTTAAAGAAGATTTTTTTGTTTGTTTGTTTTATGTTTGAACAAGTAAAAGGCATCTGTCAACTTTGTAAGACAACTTGAACTATATAATCAAACTGTAAAATAAATCTCTACCCATGCCATATGAAAATTGGCATATAATAATACTAAGTCATGAGGACTCTGGAGACAACAAGATTTATCATATCTCATGTCATCTCAGGGCTTTCCCCATGCCGAGGGAGAAGCTTATACATTATCTGTCCTATATGGTCTTTTCCTCTCCCTTGTCTGTAGCCAAGAAACTCAGGAGGTTAAATCTGATCTCTTTTAATCTAGAAGGAATCCACAGACTTTCATTTCCTGTGGAAATAAAAGCATAACTGAAGGCAGAATTTTTCATCGGGACTATTGACCAGCTCCCAAAAAAAAGCACACACAGACTCAATATTAATTATAAATGCTCAGCTGATAGATTATGATTGTTTACCCATATTTCTTATTTACCCTCTGCCAAGTGACAGTACCTTCTTTCTGCATGGCATATTTATCTTGTCTCCTCAAGACCACTCAGACTCTGCCCTTCTTTCTAGCATCCTTCTAGTCTGGCTCTCCTGTCCAGTCTCTTCCTGCTCAGCTATGGGTCAGTCAGCTCTTTATTAACCAATGAGAATAATATATATTTGTAGCATACAAATACAAAGGTTGTTTCACAGCACATAACATCTCCCCCAACACAACGAATTGTACAACTTCTATTTTGAAGTTAAGACATTTTCAAAAATATACAAGTTGGTTTAATTTAGCAGTTTCCATAATCCAATGTCTCTCAGTAGTTATTGTTTTGCACATTAGCATTTTTTAAAATTCAAAGTTAAACAGGGTGGTGGTGGCATACACCTTTAACCCCACCACTTGAGAGCCAGAGGCAGGTGAATCACTGTGAGTTCTAGGCCAGCCTAGTCTACAGAGCAAGTTCCAGGACTGGCTCCATAGCTAAGGAGAAGCCCTGTCCAAAATAAATAAATAAATAAATAAATTGAAATAAAATAAAATAAAAACAAAGTTAATAAGACACTATATAGGATCCAGACTCCCTGTATATTTTCCATCCTTAATGTGGCTTACTTTTTTATTACTTTACTTTCTCTTTAAAGACTTTATTGTTTAACTGTTTTTTCTATGACTGTCTATATTCATTTTTTTTCTTAAGCTTACGTACATTGTTAAACTTCACTGTAAAGTTTACAGTGGTTTTTGTTTTTGTTTTCTATTTGAACCTGCTTTACTGTGTGTCTGTTACTTTTTCTGACAGCATGAGCAAAATCTGAAACCCTCCACATGGCTTACCTCATGATGTACTGACAGCTCAACATGAGGGCAACAACCAAGAGATGTGTCTCTGTACCACACCCAGAATGAGAGACACAAGATTAGGAAGTTATGTTTGGCTCTGTCTTGTGTATTTAGAACCATTTTTAAGCTTTCTAAGATCTTATTTTTTTCAGTTTGCCAAGCTGTGACTGTTTATTAACTGACCAGATTATAAAATACCACAGGCAGCACCTTAGTTCATCTGTCTAATAAGCCTGTTTATCTGGTCTTCCCTGTTGCCAGCATCCTCACCTTCCACAAAGTGAGTGGTCTTTTTCTTCATCCTGCCCCATGGAGAAGACAGTTTGAAAGGCCACAGGAAGTTGTTGGCTTCTTTGAAGTGTTTCCCCACTGTGTAGATCTCATGGATCAGATCCTCCATGCAGATAATGCCATAGTTACCAAGAGATCAAGCAATCTAGGTATTGTCCGTCAAGGCAATTCTCTGCTTATTGATTTTTCCATAGCCACACTTGTAGATGAGCTCGTTTACTGACTTCAGGTTGGGGTACCCCCATGCAATGTATGGTTCCACGATCCTCAGCATGTTAATTGAAGCCTTGTTGAGCTTAACAAAGGTGCCAATGAAGATCTGACTAAGACGGAGCAGCTGCAACACCTTGCTCTAGCCATATGAATCTCCGTCCAGTACATCTGCCTGTATTCCTCGTGATAATGCTTTGCCTTTTCATAGATGAGCTTCCTCTGTGCCTTCCGGAGTGTCTTCAGTGCAATCTTTTCTGAAAGCGCTTCACCTTCAGCTCCGCGAAATTCCTTCACTTTTTCTTAAGGGTCTCTGGCACAGAGGAACCTTCTTTTTCTTCTCTGGCGCAGCCTATATGGCTCCTTCCAGTGGTGGGGGGGGGCGCTTTCTTAGGTCTTATGTGCATATAACTGGCCCCACATTGGGTACCACTTGACAGGATTTTTCATTGGGACTACTGGCTCCCCAAACAACCACACAGAGACTTATTATTAATTATAAATACTTGGCTAATAGCTTAGGCTTGTTACTAACTAGCTCTTTCAACTTAAATTAACCCATATTTTTATCTAAACCATGTGGCAGTACCTTTTTCCAGCATAGCATATTTATCTCCTGCTTTCTCTGCATCTGGCTGATGACTCCTTGAGACTGCCCTTCTTCTTTCCAGCATTCTTTCTGCCCCCAAAATCCTGCCTCACTGCTGGCTGTTCGACTCTTTGTTGTAACTAATCAAAGTTATAATATCTTCACACCAGTGTAAAGGAATATTCCACAACACTGAGACATCTCTCCAGCTGAGAGGCCACAGTAGCTGCAAGGCCAGACTTCTCCTGACCCCAGCAGTGCTGGACCTGGGTCCCAGTTGAATGTCACTTTCAGGCTCTGTATACTGTTAAACCAGGAAGAGGAGCCCCAGCCAATCAGGTTCTGGATGACCTAATTCCCTAGTCAATTAGGTTCAGGATGGCCTAATCCTCTCCACACCCCTCCTGGTTGCCTATAAAAGGAACCTTCAAGCTCTGTTTCAGGTCACAGCCATTTTGTTGTGTGACTGGCAGATCCCAGCATTCTAGAATAAACAACTCTTGCTGATTGCATGTGTGAGTGGTTGTCTTTGTTTTGTAGGATACTCCGAGGACCCTAACACAGCCTCATGTAATCTTAATTTTTACATCGCTGTGAATGTGTAAGACAAGGTATTTGCTCAGAATGATAAAGACTGCATTTCATTTACTTTTAGAAGTACCATGCTTGACATACCAACCACAAGGACATAATTCATGAGAATGCTCTCTGAATCTACCTTTAAGTGTTTTAGGGGTCCTAGATCTTAGCTCCACCTCCTTCAACTAGTGGCCAGTGCCTGAGGGATAAGAGATGGGGAACCAGTGTTTACTTTGACCTCTTCTCTGCCCCCTGTTACCTAGGCAGTGTCCCGCCATACCTGTTCTTAAATTAAGCAGCATACAGTCTATGAGAACAAAGCATGAACATAGTCTTTAATCACGAGGAAGAGTTCCATCCTCAGAGGGTCCTGCTAGTGTCAAGAAGCTACAGAAAGTATGTTGTCCAAAACAGTGAGTGAAGAAAGGGCAGTTTTACTGGATCAACATTTTCCAAGAGTACCTTCGCCTGACTCAGTGTACCTCATCATCAGAATCATCAAAATGGCTAAATGAAGCTTCCTGTGTTGCTGATCCTGTGGATCTGAAGTGAAGTTGGAGGCTTTGGACTTCTAAAGTCCCGCGTGAGACTGACTACTGGCTTTTGGCCATGCCTGGACATCAAGTGCTTTAACTGTTTTCATTGCCTCAGCCTCTGCAAATCCTGTACATTCACCCTGACATGGCAGAAGATGGGGCCTCAGGATATTGTCACGTCCATCCTGGACCTCAAAAGTCTTTCTGGTTCTGCCATTGTGTTTTAAGAGAAAATGAATGGAGAGGGTTCTCTCTGTGTGTTTGTGTGTGGGGTGCACATATGTATATGGGTATGTATTCACTTTTGTGTTTGGGGAGGGGCACATATGTGGGTATGCATGCACTTTGGTGTTTGTGGGGGGATACACATACATATATACTTTTTTATTTGCAGAAGCAAGAGGACAACCTCAGCCTCAGGTGATATGCCATCCACCTTTTAAAAAACAAACAAGAAAAGAAAGAAAAACACGATGTCTCACTGCCCTAGAGCCAGTAAGCTAGTCTGGTTAGTCATTGAGCCCCAGGTATCTATCTATCTGCCTCCCCAGCATTGAGATTATAAGGGTGCCACAGAGTCCAACTTTTTATATGGGTTCCAGGGATCAAACTCAGGTCCTTGGAATTAAAAGACAAGCACTTGACTTACTGAGCTATCTCCTAACCCCAAGAATTCTTATTTTACAGTATATTTTGTGCAAATTAGAAAACTTCTAGCAGAAAAGCAACTTTACAACTGAAAATACCTTACTAGCACTCAATCTTCAATTCACACCTGGCTTTGCACTCCAATCAAGAGAGGAGTTTATTTTCCCTTCATTTCTGCCCTTGGAACTTGGCTGCAAAAGATTAACAGATGCACAAGCCAGCTGACAGCAAAACTTGCTGCTTTTCTTGAAATTTTTACTTTCTTTTGCACTTCTCAACAGAAGATACATCTTAAATCCCAGAAACATCCCCCTCTCCCCAGGCTACATGGTAAAAAAGATCTTCTTCAGCTGCAGTGTCTCTTGAAGAAATTGTCTTTATAACCCACAGCGAGTTCTGCAGGATTCATCCCAATCAAGTATCACAGTCCTCGCACTTCTGGATGCTTGAAGATCCCCAATTACAAATTCTCTTTAAGAGTTTCCTTGTACTCTAGTTAAAAAAAAAAAAAAAAAGTATATTGCCATTTCACAAACAGAATTTCAATCCAAACTGATGTCACAGTATTTTTTTCTCTTTTCCTTCTGTCTGATGCGCTGATAAGACTATTCTTTTGTAATTATTTTTCTTTTATCCAAATTATTTACAATATGGTTATCATTATAATATCAAGAATCAGACCTAAGCATGAATACACATCTCATCAGTCGTTGTATATTGTGTCCCGTTTCTTTTGTAGCATCTCTTTTATTCATACCATTAATCGACACATATAGCATATCCTTGGTATTCACAGGATGCTTTTGTGCTATTCAATGGCTGTTTTTCACACACACATACACACACACACACACGCACGCGCGCGCGCGCGTGCGTGCACACACACACACATGCACACAAATGCGTTTGCTACTTTATGAAAGTTTTTAAAAATACAAAATTAAAGCTTTATTGCAAAACAAACACCTAGGGCTGGGGAGATGTCTCCGTGGCTAAAATACTCACTGCTCTCCCAGAGAACCCAAGTTGTGACATCAAGCATACACACAGTGGCTCACAACCACATTTAACTCCAGTCTCAGGACATCAGATGCCCTCTTCTTGCCTCTGTAGGTAATAGATGCACACAATGCACAGATATACATGCAAACGAAACATCCATATACCTAATAAAATAATAAGGTGCCCTCACAAAAGTGAGAGACTTTTACATGTTGATGGGTCCCTGATGAAACTGATGGAGTACTGTAAAGGTGCAGATGATACCCATAGTGGAAAGAGGAGCCTGGGATGTGGGAGAAATGTACAGATGTAACCCGGCTGGGGATATGAGAATCTGTGAGGTATGTAGGGGTGCCCTGAGAGACATGCCTCCATAACTGGCCCTTTTCTACTTTCTTCATTGTTCTCCCTCACTCAGTCCTTACCACCTTCCTGCATTTCTTGAGCTTGTGCCTTTATATGCAAATCCCTCTGTCTAGGTCTCTTGGAGACAGCAGCACAACTTTTTCAGTCACAACAATAAAGTCTGTCAAATTACACAACTTGCACAACTCTTCTCCAATGACATCATGTTTCAAATGAACTCTCTTTCCCATCCCAGAGCACACTGATACCTCTGTGAATTGTCCCTTTGCTTGTCTATTTGTTTATGATCAGTCTCCTCTATGAGAGCTAAATACATCAGTTAGTTACCCTCTCATCCCTAGGACTTCAGTGCTACATGTGGAATGAGTGAGCACAGAAATCCTGATAGATTTTGAGCAGTCAACTTGGCTTGATAACAATATGTCTTTGTCCATATGTCTTACATTGCTTTAACCTGAAGTTCCCTCCTGAGGCCTGTTAAGTACAATGTCCTGGACAAGAAGATCTGTGAAGCAAGGTCTAGGAAACAAAAACAAAAAAACAAAAAAAACAAAAAAAAACAAAAAAACAAAAAAAAAAAAAAAACAAAAATCAAAAAACAAATAAAACCAAACCAAAACAAAACAAAACAAAAAAAAAAAAAAAAAAAAACACAAAGTGAATGCTGTTAAATGTAGGGAATACAGAGATTAATGAAAAATCACTCCCGATCAAAATAAAATAAAACAATAAGAGGAAATTGGACTTTCATTGTTTTAACTACAAACACAAGAGCACAGAAGAAATCTCCACATGCAGAGATAAGCATTGTGGCAGTTTGAATAGTAACTCACCCCTATAATCTCAGGCATTTGAGCACTTGATCCCCAGCTGATGGCACCGCTTGACCTGAGATAGGAGTTGTGGCTTTGCTAAGGGAAACATGTTCTTGTGGGTAGGCTTTAATTTTCAAAAGCCACTTGCCATTCCCATTTCATTATTTCTTCTTCCTGTTTATGGTTCAAGATACATACCCACATCTTCCAACTCCAGCCATCATGTCCTCTGCTTGCTGCCATGCTACCCCTGCCATTATAAACCTTATCCTGCTGGAACTGTAAGCACAAAGAAACTTCCTTCTCTAAGTTGTCTTGGTCATGGTGTTTAGTCACAGCAATAAAAAAGTAACTAATGCATACATCATTATCAAACCTGCACATATTCCATCCCCAGCTGCCCCAGCAACGGTCCACAACCTATAGAAATGTCATTGCAGGGGGAAAATATTTGTACCAATGAAACAGGTTATAATTAAAGCAGGGCCCTATTGGATCTGGTTATGTATTCATGGCTAATAGATAGCATTTTCAAAGAAGTATGTGGTGAAGACAGAGACATAAAGAAAAAGAATATGAAGGGCATAAAATGACCTTGAGTGTAAGATTTGAGAGACAATCTGGCTCAGCACTTGAAAGCATATGTAGGTGCTGTTTGTCTAAGTCAGTGTTAGATAAGTCATACATATGGTTGCTATTCCCTGTGATCCTTTTGATCTATTCTTCATTTCTGCTAGGAAGAAGAGTTCAAATGAAGGGCACCACAATAAAGATGAGAGGCCCATCGGGTAATGGTGGTGCACACCATTAATCCCAGGACTCAGGAGGCAGAGGCAAGCAGATCTCTGTGAATTTCAGGCAAGCCTGGTTTACAGAGTGAGTTCCAGGACAGCCAAGGCTACACAGAGAAACCCCATCTCAGAAAACAAAAGAGGATGAGAGACCCAATTAAATTTGAAATTTAGATGAACAATAGCAAAAAAATTAATCAATGCATGTCCTATGCAATATTTAAGATACTTATACTACAAAAATTCTATCACTTACCTGAAATTTACATACAACTGTGTGCCTTATAGTCACCTTTCTCAAACTGAAATTTTTTTTTACTTTTACTAGGTTTTTTTTTTAGCATTTCATCTGTGTCTCAATCACATTTGCTTTCTTTGCATAACTTAACAGATTTTCCAACTTCTCCATCCACCTAATTTTCTGTGCTTTGTAAAAAAAAAAAGTATATTTTATTTCATTTTATTATGTGTATGGATGTTTTACCTGGATGTCTGTCTGAGCATGTATGCAGTGCCTGCAGTGGCCAAAAGAGGGTGTCAAACAGCCTGGAATTAGCTACACACTTTTGTGAGCTGTCTCAAGTGGGTTCTGGGAATTGAACTTGGGTCCTCTAGAAGAACAACCAGCGCTCATAGCTCTCTAGTCATCCTCCCCTTTTAGAAAGAGCAATTTGTGCTGTACAAATACTCTGTATGTGTCCTTCCACCTGAACATGGTTGACTTACCAGGGGCTGCCCTCTTATAGAAAAAGCTCTCCCCCTCTCTCAGCTGCCTTATATTTGTCTCTGTTAAGAAAAAGATGAAGTTTTTCCTTTCTGATGCTCTGAGTAAGAGTACAGAGCAATTTGAAGTCCCACTGCTTAGACTGCTGAAATAGCTAATAGGGTAAAATCCCTGGTATATAAGCCTGATGATCTGAGTTTGAACCCCAGAACCCACATAAACACAATGTCATGCAACTGTAATCTCAGCATCCCTACAGTGAGATGGGAGGCAGATAAGAGAATTGCAGATAAACTCATAGGCCAGCTAGCCTGTAATACACAGTAGCCCATCAAAAATCAAAGACTTTGCCTCAGCATGGTGGAAGGAGCCTAACATCAGCATTATCTTCCATTTATTTTGTTGAACAAACAAAAATCTCATTTATGACCCAGGCAACACACTGTTAACCAAGAAACTTGTACTCACCCACAACTGTAGTGAGATAGTCCTTCTGTGGCACTGACCACGCCCATTGGGGGTGGTGCCATGGGAGGAAGTGACCTGTGGAGGGAGGTCAGAGAAAGAGCCAGGAAAAGCTCTCTTGCTGGCATGACTCGGACAGGAGAGCATCGGGTGGAATTTCCTGGTGTTCATCTGTCTAGGTTGTAAGTTATTTCTCCCTGAATAAACATCTATTTGGCCTATTTGTTTATCCTGATCCTTATTTAACCGCAATATCTAGTGTCGGAATCGGGATTAGGATTTTCAGGGGACCTGGGTTTCACCCAGGCGGCAGACACCGCTCCCCTCCCCCACCTTCCCTAACGGGCAGGGTCCCTTGCCTAACCAGATGGACTCACCACAGCTTTGGGACATTTGCCTCTTCCTTATGGCAAAGGAGATCTTTGCCGCCAAAGTGGACCTGAGAAGGCACTCACTGCTTCTCATTTTTTGCCCATTTCCGTATTGTACTTTGCATTCGCACAGAGCAGCTCAGCACCCGCCCTGCTTGCGCGTTTTCCCGCCCTTAGTCTTGCGGTCCCAGCAATTCCACAAGTCTCCTTTTAACAAAATTTCGCTTGCCATAGTTCGTTAAGAGCTATTCTACAGGGACCGGAATCAGAAGGATCGTCTGCTGCCGGACGATATTTGGCGGTACACTACCGGGCAGAACCGGGATCAGATGGGCCTCGGCGGCTAGGCACTATTTTGTGGTACACCTCCAGGCGTAACTACCACAAGCTAAGATCTACAACTAAAAGCATCAAAGTTCCAGGACAGCAGAATTACACCTAAGGTAATTGTAACATCCTTTGCAATTTAAGCTGATATAATATCTGAGATCTATTGTTCCATAACTATGGCAGATAATTTTACAATGCAGGACTTTAGGAATTATTTTACTTCATATATAGAAGGGATTTTAGCAGAAGAAACTTATGACTGGACCAATATGTACTTTTATTTTGTAATAGCAATGGGTTTCATCATTAACATGATATTCTTAAAGAAATGGTTTGAGATTACAGCAAACAATAAGGAACTTGTACAAGCCATAGGAGACTTAGTAACAAGGATTCAAACATTGAAAATGATAGAATTCAAAGCATAGAAAGTATAGAAAGAAAGGTTCAGAATATTGAAGATGGTGTTGGAGAGCTGACAGATAGAATACAAACCGTGGAACATGAAAATGACCAAGTAAAAAAAAACAGAATTTGTTTCATGTCAGATACCTCAATAACCAGAACAGAAACAATGCAATGCATTAACACACTAGCAGAAACAGCTCGTTCCTGGTCGGAGGAAGCTACTAATAAGTTTAAAAACTGAAACATCAGATAGAAAGACTAGATGATAGAATCTCTTCCATGTCTGAGGATAATGGCAAGCTAGCAGATAGAACATTGTTTCTGGAAGGCAGTTTACATGCCATTCAGATAATATCTAAGGATGAGAAGATTAAAAACATGGAATCATTTGTAGTTGGAGAAAGTAAGAAACTGACTGATGCAATGAAGTCTCTAGAAAGTTATTTGATTCAAGAAGTTCAGACACTCAAAGAAACAATGGTGAATAGATTTCAGGCTTTAGAAGACCTTCAGTCTGATACATCAGAAGAAGAACTACAGGTAATAGGGCATGAAAAAGACTTAAAATTTTCCACACCATTTAGGGTACACCTTACACACAACCATTCTGCACTGACATCTGATCATAGGCCATGAATATTGACAATGCTAATCCAACAGCTCTTTGGCCACCAAGTAGCCTGAGCCCATTTAAATTATAAGAATGGGTTGGCAGCACCCACTTTTCATCCTCATCATGGTAGAACCAGGGCTACACCTTGACCTTCATGGTGTCAAGGCCAGAACTGACTATCAAACAATCTGGAAATCTCAGGCATGAGGGGTGTTGGACTGCACCCAGTAGATGTCTATGGGCCCATGAAGGTCAGCTTGAGGCGATTCAGTGTGTTAGCCACTACCAAGCACTCCAACAAAGCTGGAAGCACTATAACAAGAATTAGAAGTCAGATGAGAGACATCCACAACATTGAACTCAAGGGTTTATGTGTTGTACCCTCTGTTCTTCTAATCCAGGCAACATTCTCATATCAGCTGTGTCAAGAGAACAGCATGGATTTCACATAGTCTGAGCAATGCAAGAACATCTCACATAGTGAAGCATGCTGTTACATGGCAGACAGGGGCACATTCACTGCAGTAACACCTTACAATAATTGTATCATTCCTCCATGAGGACAAGAACCTGAAAATCTCCCCAGATACTCACTCTTGATGCTACTAACCTGCTGCTTGATACATGAGTATTGTAGATATCTATAAAACAGAAAGCTCATACATATGAAACTATGAGATATTTCAAAAACAGAGGTTTGCTACTTGGTGCCCAGCCTCCTGAATTTGCAGGATAAACTGAAGCACACCAATAGTCACTCCTCAGTCCCATGATGACAGTGAGAGCTCAGATGCCTCCTGGTCTCTGCTTGGACAGCTACTCTGAGGTGGTCATTTCCTTAAGTTCTCTTGGCCTGGATTCAAGTTTCTCCAATCATCCTAACTCCTAGGATGCAATAAAAACATACATTAGGCCAGTGGCTTCTTATCAACCAGAAGTGTTTTCTCGAGGTCTAAATGCTAGAAGTCCAAGATCAAGACCCTGGCAGTTTCAGGGCTGCTTCCTAGTCCGTGAGTGGATATTCTTATGGGAGTTCTTTTAGCAGGACACTAAGTCAGTTCATTAGGGCTCTACACTCATTACAAAGTCCCTACACAATGGTTCCACTTCTAAATCCTATCTCCGGGTTTTTAAGAACTTGGTGTCAATTTGGAGTCCAAACACATTTTCAGTTTGCAGAGACCCATGGTCTTAGAGGCCAGAATTCCAGTTCTTGCTTTCCAGATCTGTTTCTATCTCCAAAATTCCTGGGAACAAAAGAGGTCTAGCAGAAATTATATTAGAGAGGAACTGGGACAAAACCAGGGATCATAATGAGCCTGGGCAATTCCCTGACATTCAAGGGACTCTGACTGAACATTGATCACAAAAATGCCAGGCAAATCTCCATCTCAGAAACAGTTAAGAGGCTGAGAGCTCATCCTGGCTTGACCAGTATGTGGGAGACAATGGATTCATATTAAGACCATCCATGATCACAAAATAACCTGGGATGACCTTAGCTTCAAGTGTTTTTGGTGACTAGGTGTTCATTTGAGCCAAGACATCTTCATCTAAATGGAACTAAGATCTCACATCATGGCTTCAAGGGACTCAAGGACACACCTAACCATCAAACAACCTAGACACAACTAACATTAGGTGTGTATTGTCTTCAGGCAGATTCTCCTGTCTTCAGGCCCTTTCTGTCTTGAATAAACCCTGGACAGCATGTTGGTCTCAACCTGTGAGCCAGGCAAACCCTATATCTGAACAATCTTGATGAAAACATGATTTCCAGTGTTGATGACAGACATCAGGGCAAAGGTCACATCCTGATATCAACAATGACTGGGCTATTCCCTGACCACCAGGTATCCTATATACATTTCAGGTTCAAGTGTGTGGAAGCCAGAACTTGTACCATCTAAACATCATTGCCTAAAGGGAGTCAGGATCACATTACAGCCTTAATGCTGTCCTGGCTGGAACCAAATATGAAAAAAAGCCCGAGAAGTAGCTCATATCTTGGTGCACAGGCTATCCACTGAAATCATCCATGCCCAGATCTTAATTTGACTTCAGTATATAAAGACCACAAATTGTCCTTAGCTATAATCTACTCTAGATGTTCTACTCTAAGAAAGTAGGACTAATCTTACAAAAAATAATAATAATGTCTGGTTGTCTGATACTGATATCAAGGTATAGATCTCATGCTGGCACTCATGGTTAATACTTAGTTGCTAGCTCTGAATCTTTATATGTGAACATACAAGCTGCAATAACCACATAAATTGGGGATGTAAAACAGGTCAGTATGAATATCAGGGATCTCTATGGAGGGAAATAATGATATACACATGCTATGAAGGGGGAAACAGGAAATTTTCCTGACTCTGAGAGCATTGAGAGTGAGGAGGCAATACAGACACAAAGGAATAGACAAAGAAATTCAGTAGAGACACAGGGGGCAGTAAGAGACTTTTTAAAGTCAGCTATATTTACACTTGGGCTACAGCCATAATTTACTCTACTTATGTTTTAGTAACCCTTATATTTTATTTTCATGATACCACCAAGACCTGTTTAAAAAATGTAAATGACTATAAGTGACTGGTAATATGCCAACTGTTCTTCCAGAAATAAGAATCATGGCTATACCATGCTCAGTTGACCATTTACACTAAGAATTACTTGGACCATAATCCTCTTTAGTACGGGCAAGGCTTTGCCTTTGTCATCTGTCATAATTAGGGTTTCTATTGCCGTGAAGAGACACCATGGCCACAGCAACTCTTACAATAGAAAACATTTAATTGAGGAGGTAGTCTACAGTTAAAGAGGTTTAGTCCATTATCATCATTGCAGAAAGCATAGTGGCATGCAGGCAGACATGGTGCTGGAGAAGCAGCTGCTACATCATATACAGATAACAGGAAGTAGACCGAGTGTCACACTGAGCAAAGCTTGAGCAAAAGAGACCTCAAAGTCTGCCCCCACAGTGACACACTTCCTCCAACAAGTCCACACCCACTTCAACAACAACACCTCCTGTAGTGCCATTCCCTTTGGGAGTTGTTTTCTTTCACACACCACACCATCCCCCACACAAATTTACTGTATTCACTTTAGTTCTATCACTGGGGACAAACCCTACAATGAAAACTTGGATCTCAAGGGTCTTCTTGAGATGCTCACACTTCTCAACTCAATGAGAATGACTGCAACACAAAAAGAAAGAAAATTCTGAGGTGTTTTATCCATGGGACAAGAGGTGAGGTTAGCTAGTACACAGCCGTGTTGGGGGGTAAATGTGTGTTGTGCAGCAGTGGTGTAAATGCCTGGGGTACAGAGAAGGGAGAGAGGAGGTGAGAAAAGGAGAACTACTGAAAAAGAGAAAGAATCAGATTACAAAGGGGGGGGGGGGGGGGTTCAACCATAAAAATTTAGCACCAACAGAGCAACAAACACATGTAATAAGCCCCTAGTCACACAGTAGAAAGAAACACGGCGGGGGGAGGGGGGGAAGCAAGTCTCACTGGCTTCCCCATAGAAGGGATTAGGCATTCTTCAAGCTTCCCCTCACCCTTTCTGGGGCTGGCATTGAGGTTAAAAAAAAAAAAAAAAAAAAAAAAAAAAAAAAATCAAACCCTTCGTAACTCAACTCCAAAGGACTCGGACATTCATTTGGTATGATCAGCAGAGAATAACAAAAACTCTTCATAGCCTGGGAGATTGAATGGGGTCTTACATATCTCAAAAGGCCTTGAAATCCAGGTAATGGGTCCCTGTTCATTTGAGGGTCTGACACATAAGAGACAACAAATAAATGCTTCAGGGAGATGCATGGCTCTGTCCCCGGAAATCCAGGGCTCAGCACTGGTACCAGTGGCTCACCACCATAAACCTCTGCCTTCAGGATTCACACTGTCCCAAAATGCTTCCATGTCTCTTGTCCTGTGACTCTAAGACAACAGTCAAGCCTCCGGATTCCGTGAAGGTTGTGAGTTGTGCGGTTGCGTGAACCAAAGGCACTGCTTTAGGTAGTGAAGAGGGCTGATTGGCAGAAGCACTCAGGTAAGAGCAGAGGCATTAATTAACTTGTCAGACCCTGCCTCTCAGATAAGAGGGATGCAATAGATGCTTGCATAATGAGTGTAGTTTCCCAGGAGTACCATGCATCACTTCTGTCATGTTCTTTTTTGTGGTTTGGAGGTACTTCTGAATTAAATCCATTTTTGAAAAAAAAAAAAGCCACAATTGTTTAAATGCAGTTTGCAATGGCAAGTGTTCCACAGCAACTTTAAATATGCATGTACATAAATTTACATGTATTACGTTTGAAATATTGGCAGTTAGGAGGGCACAGGATACAAAAATATAAAAAACATATTGAATATCAAAAATTAAAAGTTCAGATTTGTATAAACTATTTCATGTTCAATATTCACATTTACTTGTTGAAAATGATGTTTATAATAAGTATGATTGATAATAAGTATTTGGCAAATTAGGGTTAGAAAAATGAATGAGTTGTGTTAGTGGCCCTCAATAGCACACATTTACCATCTTACCACTCTGTAGGGTGAAATTCCAAAATGGATTTCACCAAGCTAGAATCAAGGGCTTCATCCCCTCAGGAGGCTTTAGGGAAGAGTCCAAACCTTTTTACTTTTAGCTTCTCAAACCTTCTCACAGTCCTTGATCATAGACAGCATCTATCCTCTTTCTCCAAAGCCAGAAAACACAGGTTGAATCCTCATGTCACATCATAATGGTCTTGCAAACTCAGCTGGAAACGCCCTCACTTTTAGGACTCATAATCATAATTGTGCCCCTTAAGGTGATATAAAATAATCTCCCCATCTCAAGTTCCCCATCTCACCTGTCAAAATGGCTAAGATCAAAAACACAGGTACAGCTCCTGCTGGCATGGATGTGGAGTGAAAGGAACATTCCTCCATTGCTGGCAGGAGTGTAAACTTGTACAGCCACTTCGGAAATCAATATAGTGGTTTCTCAGAAAATTAATAATCTACCTCAATACTACCACACCTGGGCATATACCCAAAGAAACATATATCCATCCTGCCTATGGACTACAGCAATAATTATCCTTTCCTTTACACTAATATCCATTTATAAGTGAGTACATACCATATTTTACCATATTTGTCTTCCTGGGTCTGGTTTATCTCAGGATGATTATTTTTTTCTAGGTCCATTCATTTGCCTGCAAATTTCATGATGTCACTGGTTTATTTTTCCTAATTTAACTTTTTATTGATTCTTTGTGGACTTTACATCTTGCATCCCAATACCACTCACCTCCCAATTTCTTTGCATCTGTCCTCTGCCTTTGCAACCCCTCCCCCAAGTTAAAAGAAAAGAAAATTCAAAATAATTGGAAAATCTCATTGTGGAAGCTATAGTCTGACATAGTGAGTTACACAGTGCACCCATTAGACCATACATCTTTACTTCTAAGTGTTCATTGCAGTGAGTCATTCATCTGGTTTCAAGACCTCTAGTTACTGGACCCTCACTAGGACTCCTCTTGGATAGCCTTTTGTTGTCTTGTGTCATGGAGTTCTACAGCTTTGGGTCTTCAGGACATGACCCATTCTGCCTCCGTCTCTCTTCCATACCCCAACATATATTTCTCAACATAATAGGGCCTTGGAGTGCCAGAAAACCTGGGTTTTCTCCCTCCCTGCCCAAGGCAGAAAGCCCTGTATTTGTTCCCATCTGTTACAGGAGAAAGCTTCTTTGCTGATGGCTGAGCAAGGCACTGATGTATGAATACAGCAGAATGTCATTAAGGGTCATTTTATTGTTGCATTCCTTTAGGAGAAAGTAGTTATTTGGGTCTTCCCCTAGGTGTCTGACCTATCTAGTCTCAGTGTAAGGGATGGGTTCCATCTCATGGAGTGGGCCTTAAATCCAATCACATATTGGTTAGTTGCTCCCACAGGCTTTGTGACACTATTGCACCAGTGTATCTTACAGGCATGTCACCATTGTACATCAAAGAGTTTCAGCTCATTTGGTGTTTACCTTTCTCCTTTGACAGCATTCAGAATACTTTCCAGTAACATGGACATTTAGTCAGTATGGGTAAAGTTTCTAGGTAGGACCAATTCAACTTCTCCATGTTCAATTAGTTGTGTAGGTGTTATCTTTAACAATAGGGCCTTACCATCACTTTGTGGAAAGCAGCCAATAGCCTTGCAATATTTAGGTTGTTTGGGTGTTCTCATGGGACGCCTTGGCCAACAATTTCATTAGGTATAACCCTTCCCTAGAACTGGAGACTTTATTTAGGAACAAGAGATGGAAGGCTGGGTCACCGTTTCCCCATTTTTGTCAATTCCATTTACATCTCATTCATATATGTATATGTTTCAGGAAGGTTCTGCATATTAGCTTCCCATATGATCCTTCAAATAGTGCTTAGTTTTAGCTATCCCTCCTCAAATTGCCTTCTTCAACCCCTTTCCCTTCCTTTCTCATTTGATCCTCTGTTGTAGTCAAATCCCTTCTCCATCCATAACTATGACTTCTGTTTTCCATTCCCAGGGAGATCTGTCTTTCCCCCCACTTACCCTTTAGTCTATGCCTAACCTCTGTGGTTATATAGATTGTAGCCTGCTTAACAAAAATTTAGCAACTAGCATAAAAATATAAGTGAACACATACTAAATTTGTCTTTTGGGGTTTGCACCATCTCACTCAAGATGATTTTCTTTCTACAGCCATCCATTTACCTGTGAATTTCATGGTTCCATGAAGTTTTTTAACAGCTGAGTAATATTAAATTGTGTAAATATACTACATCTTCTTTATATACTCATCTATTGATAGACATCTAGGTTATTTCTAATTTCTGGCTATTATGAATATGAATGTGGTTATTATGAATAATCAATGAACATGGTTGAGCAAGTGTCTCTGTATTAAAATGCAGAGTCCTTCAGGTATATGACCAAGAGTGAGATAGATCTTGAGGTAGATCTGTCGCCAGGTTCCTGAGGAACTGCCACACTTATTTCTAGAGTAAATGTAAGAGTTTGCATTGTTACAGGCAATAGATGTTGGTCCCCTTACCATACATTTTCACCAGCATGAGTTTTCACTTGTCAACTAAGAATTTGGTCATTCTGACAGTATCTCAAAAATTGTTTTGATTTGCTAAGAATGTTGAAGATTTCTTTAACTGCTTATCAGCCATTTGTGTTCCCTTTTTTAACAATTCTGATTAGCTCTGTACATGATTTTTTTAATGTATTATTTGTTTTCTTGACATCTTATGAGATGGAAACCATACCTGACACTGCTTGGGTAACCAAGAATCATAGACTAGATATCCCAGAGACCCAGAGCAAAATCAAATACTAATAGTAAAAAAAAAAGTAATAATAAAATGACTCCTAATGATATTCTGTTATACACATAGATCAGTGCCTTATTCAGCCATCATCAAAGAATCTTCTTCCTACAGCAGATAGGAACTACTATAGAGACCCACAGCCAGACGTCACACACACACACACACACACACACACACACACACACACACACACACACACAGAGGAGAAAGAGAAAAAAAGAAAGAGAGAGAGCTTGGAATGGAACACATAGCTCTAAGTGAGATGTACCCATCAAATCCTTCCCCTCAGAGCTCAGGGAACCCCAGGAATAGCCAGGGGTGGTAGAGGCAGAAGGAATAGAGGATACCAGGAGAACAAGGACCTCTGAAACAACTGAGCAAAGCTCATATGACCTCACAGAGACAAAAGCAACATTCACAGGGCCTACACATTCTGCACTAGGTCCCCTCCATATTAAATAAAGCTTTCCGTTTAGGACTTTCAGGGAACTCCTGAATGTGTGAATGAGTGAGTCTCTCATTCTTGTTCCTGCTCTTGAAGCTCTTTTTACTTTTCCATTGGCTTGGCTTGTCCAACTTTGATATGATGGGTTTTTGTTTTCTCTTATCATATTTTATTTTGTTATGTTTTGTAGATATCTCTTAGAGGCCCATTCTTTTCTAAGGAGAGACAGAAAGAAAGTAGATCCAGATAGAAGAGGTAGAGAGGAACTGAGAGAAGGAAGGGGAAATTGTTAATTTGTTAATTTGGATCTTCTCCCTCTGCCTTTCAAGTAATTTGAACAAGGCATTGACAATCCAAATGATTCTTTATATCATTTTTGTTTGTTTTTATTTCTATTTTATTAGCTTCAGTCCCAAGTTTCATTGTTTCTTGTCATATATTCCCTTTGGGTATTAGTTATTGTTTAGGTTTTAGAGCTAATATGAAATATCTCCAATTTTTTTAATGTAAGCACTTAATGCTATGAATGTATCTCAGATATACCTTCATTGTGCCCTTTAAGTTTGGGTATGTTGTGTAGTCATTTTCATTCAATTCTAGGAAATGATTTGTTCCTTTATTTCTGACTTGACTCATTTTTCATTCAGTAGTGAATTGTTCAGTTTCAATGAGTTTGTACATTTTCTGTTGTTTCTGTGGCTGTTGATATCTAGCTTTAACTTTTGGTGTTCTGACAAGGCATTATTTCATATTTCTTGGATCTGTTGGAGCTCACTTTGAGTCTAACTAAGTATGTGATCAATTTTGAGGAAAAATTAAGATAATGAGATAACAGGTATATTCTTTTTATTTGGATGATGTGGTTTCTTGAATAAGAATGGTTCCCTGTTTTAGTTAGGGTTACTATTGCTGTGATGAAACCCAATGACCAAAGCAAGAAGGGGAGGAAATGGTTTACTTGGCTTATACTTCTATATCAGTGTTCATCATTGAAACAAGCCAGGACAAGAACTCAAAAGGGGCAGGAACCTGAAGGCAGGAAATGATGCAGAGCCTGTGAAGGGATGCTTCTTACTGACTTGCTCCCCATGCCTTGCTCAGCCTGCTTTCTTATAGTACTCAGGACCACCTGCCCAGGGATAGCACCACTCACAATGGGCTGGGCCCTCCCCCATCAATGAATAATTAAGAAAATGCCCCCCCAAAAGGACTTTGCAAACATATCCCCCATGGAGGGATAACTGCCTTATTCTAGAGATAGGAGAGAAGCCCTAGTCCCTACTTCACAGGACCTGTCAGATCTACATGACCCCAACTGGATGGCATTCCCCTACATATTGTATTGTGGTGGGGGGTTGGGAGGGGAGGGTGTTTAGAGTGCATGGGAGAGGGTAGAGAGGGAAAAAGGGAGGGAAGGAGGGAGGGAGGGCTTGGGGGGAGGGAGGGAGGGGAGGGAGAGGGAACTGGGATCGACATGTAAAATAATAAAAAAAAAACCAAAAAAAAAAAAAACGCTTTGACTCCAAAATTTAAGTTGAAAAACAAGTTACTGGGGAAAAGTATTTCTATTTTTGTTTCCACAGAAAATGAAAAGATGTGGATTCCTTCCAGACTAATGTGGTTTGATCACACCAGACCGCCTGAAACAGAGTACAAGCTGATCCTACATTCCAAACAGCTGGACAAAACAGCCCTACAGACTACAGCTAGGATATCTGAATCTTCTTCGAATCCCCCAAGACAGCGCCCCTACCAGCAGGAAGTAGTTTGGAAAGAACGACGCCCAAATTCCCAAATATTGTGTATAAATGTTTGTTTTCATTTAATTGGACTTTGTTATATAAAATTAAATAAAAAATACTCTATATGCAAAAAAAAAAAAAGAAAGAAGAGGGAAGGAAAAAAAAGAAAATGCCCCCCCCCCCCAAAAAAAAAACTATCTAGCACAGCCCCATAGACTTATATATTTGAATGCTAGTCCCCAGGGAGTGAAACTGTTTGAAAGGATTAGAAAGCTTCAGAGGTATGGCCTTTTGGGAGAAAGAGTGTCACGGGGGGGGGGGGGGGGGGGAGAGGGAGATACTATGCCAAGCCCAGACACACTCTCTCTCTCTCCCCCCCTCTCTCTCAATCGAGTGTAGCTCTTAGATATTTTCCAGTACCATGCCTGCTTAGTGGCTTATCCTGCCATGATAGCAATGAGCTAAACCTATGCAAACCTCAACTAAATATTTTCTTTCATACGAGGTGCTTTGGTTGTGGTGTCTCTTCACAGCAAGAGAACAATGATTAAGACAGGTTAAATGTTTCATAAATATTTGTTAGATCCATTTGATTTATGACACCAGTTATGCAGTTTTTATCTGCATAACCTGTCTGTTGGCAAGAGTGAAGTATTAATGTCACCCACTATTACTGTGTGAGGGTAATATGTGGTTTTAGTTGTAGTCGTGTTTCTTTTATGAATTTGGGAGCCCTTTTGTTTGGAGCATAAATGTTTAGAGTTGCCATGTCATCTTGGTGGATTTTCCCTTGGGTGAGGATAATGTGCCCTCTAATTCTTCTGATTAGGTTTGGCTTGAGGTCTTCTTTTTAGACATTAGAATACCTGGTTGCTTCTTGGGTCCATTGCTTAGAATATTTTTTTCATTCTTCACCCTGAGGTGATATCTGTCCTTAATGGTAGGGTATATTTTTTGGATGAAACAGCAAAACAATGGATTCTGTTTTCATATCCAATCTGTTAGCCTGTGTCTATTTATTGGCAAATTGAGGCCAATGATATTGAGAGTTATCAATGACCAGTGTTTCTTGAGTCCTATTATTTTGTTGTTTTGATTATTGTGTGTCATGGGAAAGTTCTTTTCTGTCCTAGTATATTTGGTGTTCTGAATGCTTCTTGTACTTCTATGATAGGTATCTCCTTGTTTAGGTTAAAGAACTTTTTTCTATAATTTTGTTAAAAATATTTTTGTGCCTTTTGCCTGGATTCCTTCTCCTTCCATTCTTATTATTCATAGATTTTGGTATTTTCACAGTTTCCCAGATTTTCTGGATATTTTGTGCCTGGATTTTTTTATATTTCATATTTTCTTTGCCTGAAATATCTGTCTCATGTATCTTGTTTTCAGGGCCTGAGATTCTGTCTTCCATGTCTTATTTTCTGTTGGCGAGGCTTACCTCTGAGCTCCTAAACAATTCCTAAATTTCCCTCTCCAATTTCACCACAGTTTGGGTTTTCTTTAGCAATCCCATTTCCGCTCTATGCCTTGAAAAGTTTTCTTCATTCCATTCAATTGTTTGTTTTCATTTCATAGATTTTATTAATGGATTCCTTCGTAGCCTCTTTAAGGTTCATCAATGCCATGAGGACCAGCCTTCAGCAGTACGGAGCTTGAGGGGGGCCTACAGAGTCAATGGACCTTTGACTTTTCTATCTGAGGGGGTAAAACTTAACTCTCTTGCAAAGAAGAGAAAAACATACACACATATACATCCCCAACATGTCAGGATCTCACCTACGGTGCTGATGAATGGCCAGCCTTCAACAGGTCAGAGAAACTGAAGAGGAGATGCAGAGTAGGCAAACTACTGGACAGACAAGTAGGCATATGAAGACTTTTCTGGGGGCCAAAGCTTAGTCCTTAATTTTATTATTCTCACTGTTACTTGTTCTAGTCTATTATTCTGATGTTTCTCTTCTGTCTGTATTGAAGTTTCTCTTCTTTCTTTCTGCATCTTTCCTGTTTTCCTTTTCTGATTCTTGATGTTTTTTAACTTTCTTTTGATATCTTTCCTGGTGTTTTCCTTCTCTTGAATCATTATTTTCCTTTATAGCTTATGCACCCCCCAGAAGAATCTTTCAAGCCATATAAAAATTACAATGTGGTTACATACTATTTTTCAAGTGAATGATTACAGTGAATACAAGTAAAAAACATGTTTTTCATACCCCTTATATTATTAAACATTTTAAGTATTACAGGTGTGAAAAACAAGTTGTCCCAAGAATCCACATACATTCATACCCAAGCAACTTGTTATAGATTAACAAACTATTTTTCTCACCAGTTCCTTTACTGGCAGGATGCATTTTGTGATTACAAAGAAAGGACCAATCATTTTATTAATCTTTTAAGAAATTTTAGAAGAATCACAAATCTAAACTTTTACATATGGAAAACAATCAGTCAGCTCTATTTTAAATCCTCAGGGGTGCATACCAGCTCATCAACAGTTTCTTATATCAGGAAGCTGAGGGGGCAGAAATGTGTATAAGGAATTAATCATCATCTTTTATCACAAACCAATCCTACCAAGAAAGGCATATCAATAATAATTGGGCTGCTCTGTTCTTGTTCTCTGACCTTAAGGGAGTTCCTCTTTCAACTATGTGCCTTTCTAAACTTTAGATTGTTTTCCAAGATTTTCTACCTCAAAGCCATTAACAAAACATCTTAATCTAACCTTAAGTCATATTTAAAGCTTTGTTTTAGCTACAATGCACTCCAAAACCTGTAAAAGCATCTCTCAACATTAAGAGTAAAAAAAAAAAAATTAAAGCTAGCTAGGTTTCTGGAACTCAATTGTTTTTTGTTTGTTTGTTTGTTTGTTTAATCATTAAACTAAGCCACAGTCTGTATGGCTCCTCAAGAGAACCTATCTGTGTGACATTTCCTTATTCTATTTTTCTATCCTCTGTAGCATCTGCTTTATCAGAGGCAGGGACAACATTTTATCCTACCTTTACCTATGTCAGTGTTTTTCACTAAGCTAACCTCTTTCATAATTCCTTACTATATTTATTAAAAACTCTCAATCACCAAAATTCGTTTTAAACTAACACCACCATTGTATAAAATCATTGCTCCGGTTAAATAGTACATCTTAAGAAGAAATCATCTTCATGATAATCCACAGCTAAAAATGCCCAGTAGAACAGGATATTTCCCAACTACATTAAGGTCAATGGGGATATCCCCATGCCTATTCAACAGATACCAGAGAAAATGGCAGTAGCAAACATACAAAGACACAGCAGTAGCAAGAGACATTCTGGGATCAAGGCTTTGGAGCCTTGCCTATTCAAGATTCACTCAACACAGCATTGCTTTTTGGTGGGCCAGTTCCTGGAAGTCAGTTGCCACTTGCTGCCCCTCTGACATGGCCACCAGCAAAGGTCCATGAGCACATTCATAATAGCTATTCTGACATTCTTGCCATGTGTTTCAGCTATGTTATAATTCTCAGGGCCTTGTGTGGTAGGGTTGCTGAGCCCTAGTGGAGACATATTGTGTTTTTCACACAACATAATTATGTTCTGATGAAGGCATCTGGGTTTGAATTTATTGTAATGCACGATGTTGACATCTGTTCTTGTCTTTTTTGGGTGTGTTTTCCATTCCTTGGTTTCTGTTGCCTTCTCTGGATCTTAGGAGTATAAGAAAGGAAACTGTGGGTATAGAATTGCTTACTCCTCTGGGAAAGTGGACAGAGAGGAAGGAGAGGCTACAGCAGGTGGTCTGCTGCAAAACTAGGGGTGAAACTAGGTGATTAGAATTGGAAGATAGGAAAGAGAGTGATAATAACTTACCTGATTAAGACCAGTGTGGCCAAACTTTTTCCAGGGAGAGTGCCTCAGGTGTTGGCAACTGTGACAATGGGATGGAGTAAAGAAAGAAAGTAGCCACCTCCAGCACTGAGCTCCAGCTCTCCTGCAGTATATTACACTCTGTTTATCTTTCTGTGTCTGGCTTATTTTACTTATCATGGTTGTTACGAGTAGGTTTTCCCGCCAGCCTGGTCCCACAGCCACATCAGCCCCAGATAACACACAGAGACACTGTATTAGATATAAAGCTGTTGGCACCCCCTTACCAGCAGGAAGTAGTTTGGAAAGAACAACGCCCAAATTCCCAAATATTGTGTATAAATGTTTGTTTTTATTTAATTGGACTTTGTTATATAAAATTAAATAAAAAAAATAATAATCCCAGCACCAGGGTGCCAGAGACAGGAGATACCCATGATTCACTGGCCAGACAGCCTAGCCTATTTTCTGAGCCCCAGGTTTTTGTGAAAATTCTGTATACCCAAATCAAGACAGATGGCACTTGAGAAAGAACAAATGAGGTTAACCTCTGAATTTCACATCCACATGTATACATGTGCAGAAACACTTGCACAAACACATACAAATCCAACATGTGTTCACACAGACATATGTGAAAATAAATCAACGAGTACGTATTTGTCATCTACTGTATAACAGATGATGAAGCAGGGGAAATGCCTCATTGAGCATGCCTTACTACACTATAGATTCCTGTGCGTTTTCCAAATGTTGTCGTATCTTCTGATACACCTTGTTCCCCAGATCATGCTTATGTCAGAAAGTTGGAGTAAATTAAAAAAAAAAAAAAATCTTAGACTAGAAAAAAATAATCTGAAAGGCAGACATTACATATGTTTATTTAAAAGATTTTTTTTCAGCCTGAAAAAAAAAAAAAGATATAAATCTGTTGGCCTGTTACTAGAATTTCCATTGGCTAGATCTGTCTTAAAGATTAACTTATTTAAATATAATGTTATCTTACCGGAGAGAGGGTCCAGACCTCTGCTCTCTTGGTCCTGCATGTTGAATCTCCCCTCCTCCCCCTCCAAAACCTCCTTGTCTCCTAGTTCCACATATTTTGCTTTCCTATTGGCCAACAGTGCTTTATTCATTAACCAATATGAGAAACATATATACAGAATGACATCTCCCACACATGGTCACCTCCATTTCTATGTATGTTGTCTCAACAGAATTTAATCTTCTGCAACTGAATAGTACTTCGTTGTGTGTATATACTACATTTTTATTACTTGTTACTCAAGAAAATTGAAAAAAAAAACTAAAGAAGCATTCTTTTTAAATTTATAAAAACAATAGAAGTGAACATATATCTGTCAATTATGTCAGGGTTAAGATTTTCAAATAGTATGCTACAAATTATACAGAAAATATTTGACTACTATCAAAACAACAAAAATATGCAAGAAAAATAGTCTCATTAAATTCATGACAAAAATATCATTAAAGGTTTCAACATCATCACATTTTTAACTAATTGAGGGTTAATTATAAATCATAAAAATGAGAATTTTTGAGGACTGCCATCTTTAGTCTTTTCAGAAATCTGCAATTAGGGGTGTGTGAAGCCCAACTATGTGGACAGGCATTTTTCCCCTGCTCTCCCTTCCAAACTCTTAGCTTTCTAACATCTCCAAACTGAACTCAAAAGAAGACAAAACACACAAGAAAGAATAATGTTGATAAAAGAAAGGATTTGTTGGAAAGAAAGATTGGGCAGATGTACATGTCTTTAATCCCAGGATGTAAAAGGGAGAGGCAGGTAACTCCCTGTGAGTTCCAGGACAGCCTAGTGTATAGAATCCCAAGCCAAACAGAACTACACAGTGAGACCCTATCTCAAAAGAGAGAAAGGAGAGGATGCAATATAGTGGGCCTCAGGGATAATTCTGTCCTTATAATGATGACTTCAAGGTCTACATGACCCGAGAGTCAGGAAATAGTGAAGGGAACCATGTTATTGCTGCTCTGTGGTGGTTCAGAAATGCCACTCACCACTCACCAAATATAAAGCATAGTTCCTGATTAAATATAGATGTGCCGTGCTATGGCTTGGATATGAAATGTCTCCCCCAAGGCTCATGTGTTTGGTTAAAGTCTGTGACACTGAAAGCTGATTGAATCACAGGAACACTAACCTCATCAAACCCACTGCTGCCTCATACTGGTACCTGGCAAATGAAAGTCTCCTCTTATGATTCTCAGTCTCATTAACAAAAGAATTTAAGGATGGAATCAAATCAAAGTTCAAGGACAATTTTATTAAAGTTTCAAATAAAAACCCCAGGGCAGGCCAACTGCAAATCTCAGCAGCTTCCCAGAGGAGGAGAATACAAAGAGGGGGAGGGGGTGGGGGGACCAAGATGCTGTTTAAATTAAGCCAGCATGAATGAAGGTCAGCCTCATGGCAGACAAATGGCCCCATGGCAGGAAGGGAAGCCCAAAGTACCAGAAAAGGCATGTGTAAGCTCAGTTTAGCATTAGACAGGAAAAAGACAGAGGAGAAGAAAAAGGAAATTTAGGCCTTTCTGTGTCAACTCAGAAAGGGGAACAGACCCAACAGGATCTCATGGTAGCTGGCAGGAACTGGGATTTACTGAGGTATCTCCCCTCCCCTACAGTGATGAGAAGCTGACTAGCAAGGAAAAATCGGCACTGAGAAATTATGTCAATGCTGCGACTAGACCGGATTATGTGGGTCAGACACATTTGAACTGATCTGTTGAAGGAATATGGGAAAGTTTGGGGATGAAGCCCTCAAATGTTACAAGCAGAATTCAATGAAAGAGGCTAGTGGGAGCTCAGAATACCAGCAGGACCATGAACTCCAATGTCTGTGTTGTCTCTAATGTTTCTGATGGAAATGAAGGCTCCTGGGACTTGGACTGAAGTCCCCCCGATGTCATATTCTAGCTTCACATATCTACATTTTGTCCATACTCTGAGATTTTTGTGGGAGATTAAAGTTAGAGTTGACAGACTAACTAATGCCAAGAAGAAATCTCAAGGCACCCTGCTATGTCTTATGTATCACTAGCTGCTTTAGCCAGATTTACAGTGAGAATTTGGAGCACAATTCAGAGGAAGGGGAGTGAAAACCTTACAATTTAGGCAGTAAAGGCATATACCTAAAGTTAGAACCAAAAGCAGAAGAGTTGTTGAAGAGGTTAACATCATTTTTTTAAGTTACCTCATTTTAAAAAGATACCTCTTGCCAACACAGTAAGAAATATACCTGTGGACACAAAGAATCGACAAAGCCTCGACAATGTCAACGAGCAAACTCACTTCTCCGTGTCCTAGAACCAAAATATCTGTTGCCTTCAGCAATAGGGTGTTATTATCAAATTTTGGTAGGCAAACAAGAGCATTGTCTACAGCCTGTAGGGAAATATCACAATTCTAGTATTGAGCTTTTTGATTGATAATCTATGACTTCTAGGAACAGCATTAGCTGCCCTGACTCCAACTAGAATAACACCAATTAAATTCTTTTTAAAATGTAAATACATACATTCCAGAAGTTAATGGAATAGTAGTTTCTATATGTGTGGCCTTCTTGGGGGCAGTGTGTTACTGGGGGTAGGCTTTGAGATTCCAAAGCCCAAGCCAGGCCCAGAGTCTGTTTCCCTCTCAGGCTGCCGATTAAGATGTAGAACTTTTCCCCAGCACCATGTCTGCCTGCATACCATCATGCTTCCTGCAATGATGATAAGGGACTAACCCTCTGAAGCCATAAATGTTTTCTTTTATAAGAGGTGCCATGGTCATGGTGTCTCTTCACAGCAATAAAATCCTAACTGAGACAGATCCCATATGGTAAATTGCTTCCTTTGCTAAACCTTCCTGTTGCCATGGTGTTGTGCCTCAACTAAGATCCAAAAGTAGCAAAGTCAGGTGACCATGGACTGAAACGTCTCAAATAATGATCAATCACATCCTTTTTCTTTTAAATTGTTTTTGGTTGCTTTTCATAGTAACAAAAGCTGACTATCTCATACAGTGATGCCATTTTGGTTTAGAATGTTACAAAATAAAAGAGAAATGATGGATCCACTTTCTAAATGTCTTACCTTATAAAATACAAGGGAGTTGAAAAGCTAAGGAGAGAGCAAAAGTGTTCCTTACCAAGTGTCTTCTACCGAATGCTAGGAAGAATTCTCTGTAGTGGAGAGGAATAACAGAACTAGCTCACAATTTGAATGCTATGTCTCTAATTAGTTCAACTTTAGCTACAAAGAAATTCATTTACTCATAGTGAAATGGTAGTCTTTTAAAAGTAATTGGTTGTTTATTATAAACTGTAGATAAAAACCCACAAAAGGATACTTATTACAGAGAAAACCAAAACAAACGAATTAAAAACCCTACATCTGGATGAGCCCTTGGTCATCAGATATTTGCTAAGTATGCATCTGAAGAAAGAGCATTACCCTCTAACATCAGTCTTTGCTAACAGAGCAGCTGAGGAAATGTCCAAATCTTTTTTAAAGTCCTGTTTTATTGGGTTGCTTCTTTTTTGTTGTTATAAAATTTCTTTTTATATTCTAAACATAAAACCTTAAACATATACTTTAAAATATATTTCTCCTAAGGCTAGACTGGCCCCTCACAGTCCAGGCTGTCTGAAGACATCCACAGGCCCACCCTGTGTCACAAAGTGCCAGGTGAGCAGGTGCCATTGGGATGAGCAAATTAATGATGGAGAAAAGGGAGAGAACGAGAAGCAGAATGGCTCATGTGCTGTGGAAAGAGACAGCTGAAGGAATGAAGGTGGTGAGGAACAGGCTGATCTGAGTGGCCTGCTTGCCGCTGGGGACCAGGGGTGACAACCGGGGCTAAGCAGCTGCAAGGACTGTGTCTGGATCTATGGTCCTACTGCAGCCAGAGTCTGGGTTGATATCCATGATCCATGTTGGGACTAAAGGCCACAAAGATGCCCAGGGTCTGGGCTACCACCTGTGGCCATGTTGGTGTTCAAGGGCTGTGCCACCTCCAGGGCCATGCTAATCTGAGTTGCCTGTGGTACCATCCCTGGTCCATGATGATATCTGGGCCTGAACTGCTGCCAAGGGCCATGTCTAGGTCCATGGCCTGCTGAAGCCAGGGTCTGTGTTGATGTCGGTGGCTTTTGATGCCATCTAAGGCCGTGCTGATGCCAGAGGTCCAAGGGCTACATTGATGTCTGAGAGTCATGCTGTTGCTGGAGCCATACTGATCTGGGTGCCATAGTGACACTCAGGCCCAAGCTGCTGCCAAAGGGTCCATGGTCCTGCTGCATCTGGGTTCTATGTCCCATGCTACCACAGGGGACCATAGGAACCATGTGTGCTAAAATCCAAAGGCTGTGCTGAGCCAGCCTCACCCTTCACTGGCCCTGGGATAACTAGACCTGCCCCTTGCTGAAACTGTCTCAGGAGAACTAGCTGTACCCCACAAGGGAGCGCTAGTTCCCTTATCATAGGCTGACCCTGGAGGTATAGTTGTGGAAGAACTGGACCCTGAGGACATGAAAGTGTAAGAACTGGTGCTTATATCTTAACTGGCTGCTATTTTTCCCCCTGCCTTTTAATAATTTAAAACTGAAGGTCTGGAGAGATGGATCAGCAGATGGATTGCACTAGCTGATATTGCAGAGGACTGGGGTTGTTCCCAGCACTCACATGGAAGTTCATAATCATCTGTAACACCAGCACTGTTCACATCCAATACTCTCTTTTGACCTTGCAGATACCAGGCATGCACATGGTGCACATACATACATACATACAGGCAAATAATCACACATACAAAATAAAACTAAATAAATCCTTTAAAATAATGTAAAGTCATTCTATGATTAGTACCCATCTTTGGACATTTTTTACAATGTGCATGTGCATTTCTTTAGTGTAGCTTGCTAACAGTGAGAATAGGAGCATACAAACAGTCACATTTAAAAGTACAATTATCCCAACTCTAAGGGGTCTCAATTCAAGTCACGTGGTCCTGTTGCTTTGGGTCTGTGGCAATACAGTGTATAATAGGAGTGTGTGGCCAATGGGAGCCATTTATTTCATGGGGCTGGAAGGCAAGAAACCAGAATAGGTTGAGCTCCTAACATCCTCTTCAAAGGCACACTTTCAACAACGTGACTTCCTCCCACCAGGCCCCAATCCTAAAAGTTCCACCATCTCATGTGACCCAGGGTAGCACTTCAAGCCATAGTCGACACATAAGTTTCCAAAGAGCATTTAGGAAGACACACTGAAGGCATAGGAGGAGATACACGAGCTTGGGCCATCTGAGATAACATGACAGTCAACAAGAGTTAAACCAGCATGGTGATGACCAACCTGGGGACAGGGAGTAAAACAAGACCAAAGACACAAGTGGGCAGGCAAAGGTCAACTATCATCAAGGGAGCCATTTTACCCCAAAGGACAAATTTAGGCTACCAGCAGGCAGTCGCTAGGAAGAACAGGAAGCTGCTTTTTTAGCAATGTTTCTCTATTCATTGTGCATAGGAATCTAAAATGAATGCAAATTCTAATTAGGGAAGTACAGGTTGAGGGTTAAGACTGTATACTTCTAACAAGGTAGCAGTGCGTGCCGACACTGCTGGTCCCTAAGCCATGCTTAGAATAACCTAGACAACCTCACCTGAGCTCTTCAGCAAAGCAAGACAAGAATTTGAAGAGAAATGTGATGCAGACCTCAGAACACGAGACTGCTTCATGTCCCTGCTGGCTTGGCTTGGGGCACAGTCTGTACATAGGAGTCAGGAAGGCTTCAGTTACGGAAGAGAAAGAATGGCAGAGGCTGAGAGATAGGCAGAGATGGAGCAGTGACATCCTGCTGTTTTTAAATCTACACATTCTGGTGACTGATAGTGGCAATAAACAGCCACACTGTGTCTGTGTTCTCAGCATCTTGGAGCCACTTCGCATAGGGCTCCTTCTGTGGGACCCTTTCTTGCGGTTCTACCTTTCCCTTCAGCTATGCACAACTTGGCTTTTCACACCTCCATCAGAAGGGTGGCCAGAGGGAAATAAAATTGCTGAAATGAAAATTTGCTCATTTGTCTATTTATTGCTGAGACTGGACAGGGAGGAAATTGAATATGATTTAGAGAAGAAGCTTGTCAAGCTACACCCCCCCCCCAATGACTCACTTAAGTGAACAAGCAAACAAGCAAAACCTCTGACTCTTCTCCTGTACTTTTGCTCCTCTTTCCAATAGAGGGAGAATTCAATGCTTCAACATAATAACTACAGCAATGTTGATGACAACAATGGTGGCAGCAGCAATGATGATGATGATGATGATGATGATGATGCTGATGATGACAATGAAAGGCAAAAACAACAACAGGCACCTGGTACAGAAGCTCTGTATCCCACAACAACATGTAATTAGGAGCAAGTAGCTGTTTTATACATGAGGGGAAATACTAAAATCTACAACAACTTACACTGTTTTCTTATGAAAATTATCTTTCCACAAGGGATCCCTAGAAGTATCTCGTGCCACAAATATATGATTGGGTAGTCATGGGTCTGAGGGTGATGTCGTGACTTATATATTCTGAGAATCCTTGAAGCTCTTTCAAAGGTCCTGCCTCCAACACTTGTTTTAATCAAACTGGTTCCATTTTCATGTCTCCTACATTAGGTTAATATATAACATTCGGCTTAAAGAGAGGATTCCACAACTAGTGTCTGTGAATCAATTACTTCAAGTTAAATTTCTGTGGCAAAAGGTATACCTTAAGGGTGGAGTAGCTGCTAAGCATGCACAAATCCATCATGCAAGGTTTAATTTCTGCATATTATTTCTGATCAAATTTATTTGTATTAAACCATAACCCATATATAAAGATGATACAGAACCCAGTTTACAGAGAAAGTAGTCTCAAATTCCTTTGGAAAGTGGAACTTTGGCTGCATCTGTCTTGGAACCAGAGCTGATCACAAATGCTGAGAACAGGGTAATTGGGGATAATAAATACTCACTGGTGAAGCACCCTGAAAGAGATGAACTTAGGATGCTTTGAGAGGCTGGGCTCTCATGTGTAACTCTCCTTGCTTTGATGGTTGCTTTTAAATACAATTTCCTTGTAGTGCATTGATAAGTCAGTATCCAGGAGTATGAAATGGTTCTATAATAAGAAGGGGATATGGAAGATAATGGCACTAAACAAAACTGCAGGGGATGGCATAGACACTCGAGTCTTATTGTTCAGAAAGAGATCAACAGTGGATGGCTTAATATATTAGAACAATGAGTGTAAATGAATGTTTTCAAGACTTACTTGTAAAATCAATCACAATATCAAAGGAATTCTAATGATCAAAGTACAGTAATGACAGAGGTGAACCCTACAAGGCCCCATCTCCTATCTCCTGAATAGGACATCAAAAATAATAACTACAATAAAATACTAGCATGTTATTCGGTTTCTTAAAGTATCATTTTCATAGCTCATTCTGCTAGAGCCACAGGTGAGCTGGCCCTGAGGGTGTGAGAGTGGGATAGCAGAACACACACCCCTGTCTGTCATGTGGTAGTGTGGACAAGGGGAAAATGTCCTCCCCTCCCTGAGCAAGGGTGCTGACTCTCACCTTTCTAGCTGCAGCACTCGGTAAAGTGGGCCCTGCACCTCGCCTAAGAAGCACAGCAAAGCTGACTCTATTGACAGGGGTGCAGGTGAACTGCCCCCAGAACGTGAGTGCGACCATATGGTGATATGGTCAAGAGGCAGATGCCCTCCCTCACACATACACACACCCTCACCACCTGTTGCAGATGGGAGAGATCAGCCCCTGAGTTCAAAAGGGCTGCTGTCCCTGTCCCTCACCACTACAGTGCTCAGCAGAGCAGCCTCTGCACCTCTCCTGGTAACACAGTAGAGTTGTCCCCAATGGTTCAGGTATCAGAGAGCTGACCCACGGTTATGAAAGCAGGAGAATTGGCCCCACCCCTTGTTCCTTGCTGCAAGGGGTGAACTAGCTGGGGCAATGCTGGAGAGTCCCTGGTGCCAGGGACTGGGGTTTTGTTGTGATAGGCCTGACCATGGTTTTGTTTGGAGGAATTTAGGTTATGATGTGGGATGTCTCTCTATATGCTGTGAATATGTTTTATTACCACTGGTTAACAAAGAAGCTGATTTGTCCAATAGCCAGGCAGAATAGAGCCAGGAATGAAATCCAAGCAGAGATATAGGGAAAAGAAGGTGGAGTCAGGGAGATGCCAGCAGCCACCAGGGAAGCAAGATGTGAGATAACAAATCATGAGCCTCATGGTAAAATATAAACTAATAGAAATGGGTTCATTCAAGTTGTAAGAGCTAGTTAATAATAAGCCTGAGCTAATAAGCCAAGTAGTCTGTAATTAATAGTAAGCCTCAGAGTGATTATTTTATAAGCAGCTGCAGGGAGCAGCTGTCCAAGGAGAGAAAAGCTTCCGACTACAGGGCTAGGAAAGCAGTGGAATGCTTTAAGGGCTGCTTAATGGGCCATACTATAGGAGAATGGAAGAAAGTGGTGCTGAGGGCAATTCGAACTCTGGGGGCCTGACTCAAGATGTTTCAAAGGAGAAGAACGTTAGTATGTGGCCTAGAGACTTCTTGTGATAATTCAGCAAAGAATGTGGCTGTTTTTTGCTCTTGTCTGAAAAGTCTGTCTGAAGCTAAAGTGAGAAGTTTTGGATTACTTCCAATAGCAGAGACAAATCTCAAAACAGCTTAGTATTGACTCTATTGTGTGGTTATTAGTGTTCACTCTATTAATATCTATAATGAAAAGGAACAAGATGAGCAAGGAAAACTACAACATCTACAGTTCAAGGAGAAAAGGGGCACAGGGAAGTGGAATGGATCTAAGTCCTGTGTTCAAGGAGATAAACAGATTAAAGATATTAAATGGAATAAAGGGGGGTGATAACCTCAGGGTAAGATTCTACCGAGCTAGACTTCCAAGTTGTGAAAAGGAATTAAAAACAGTTTAAGTCTGGGTATGGTGGTATACTCCTTTAATCCCAACACTACAGAGGCTGAGGCCAGCCTGGTCTACAGATCAAGTTCCAGGATAATGAAATTTAGGCCATGAAGAAAGTCATTGAAAACAGAAAGGTTGTGAAGACGTAATTGAACAAGGGCAATGTTTCAACCAAAAAAAAAAAAAACCAGCAGAACTTGGCAGCTACAGCAAAGTGGTTCTGAATTTAGAGTCAAGGATAAAAGAAAGAAGTTATGGTATCTCCTTCTGTGATTATGGAAAACCACTGAAGCCAGGGATGTCAGGGATGCTTCGAGAGGCCATTATGTGAAGCTGTGAAGGTGAAGCTGATTGCCTTGGAGATCCCCAAATGCTGGAGATTTCAGAGTTGTGGGATACCTGTCAAGGAAAGCTGAAAATGGTAAATGGAACCCACCCAAGAGACAGAGTGTGTTGCAGTCAACAAAGCTGAAAGGATTTTGATAACAGACATGAAGATACAGAGTTTGGAGTTTTCCCAGCTAGTTTTTGGTCTTGTTTTGGTCCAGTATTCCCTCACTATGTTCCCTTTCCTCCATTTTAGAATAGTAAAATATATCCTGTACCATTGTATGTTGGAATTATGTGATCTGCTTTTTCATTTTGATTTGACAGGGGGATTACAGTTAAGAGATTGCATGAATCTTAGAAGAAACTGAATTTAGGACTTTTAAACAGGGTTGAGGCAGTTATAGACTATGGGGACTTTTGAAGTTAGACTGAATGCATTTCCACATTATGTATGGCTACAAGCCTATGGGGATCAGGGAATGGGATGTGGTGGCTTGAATAGGAATGGCTCCCATATGCTCATGTTTTGAATACTTATCCCATAGGAAGTGGCACTATTAGGAAGTGTGGCCTTGTTGGAAGAAGTATATCATGGTGGCTGTAGACTTTAAGGTCTCATATGCTCAAGCTACACCTAGCATGTCATACAGTCTCCTACTGCTGCCTCAGGATCAAGGTGTAGAACTCTTAGTTCCCATTCCTACCACCATGCCTGCCACTCACTATGAATCCTCCCTGACATGATGGACTTTTATCCCTCTGAAGCCATAAGTTAAAACCTGCTCTTTCTTCTACAAGTTGCCTTGACGACAAGGATGCACCTCCCAACTGCATCTCAAAAACTGGAGACCAAGTGCTCAAATATTGGAGCCTGGGGGTGGGGGAATATCTCAACCAAACCACCACATGGCATCTGGGTTGAAGGCAGCAATCTATAATTGCAAAATTGGAAAGGCTGGAGTTGTCTGTGATTCCCCAGTGCTTTTAGGGTACAAGTACTGAGGCTGCATCCTTAAATAAAAGCTCACTTCTAAAGCCCTCCCAGTGTGGACCCCTACACAGATTCCTCCTGCTTCCTGTTGATGAAAGTGCAATGAAGGTTCACAAGGCACTGCTGGGAAATGGAAATTTTATGTTCCTTCCTTTGGTTAGATCATACAATGAGGCAAAGGTTCTTATGCACTGCACCAACAGAATTCATCATTTTAGGAGTAAATTTAAATTCCAGTTCCTCTGAAAGAGGGCCCTCAATCTGAATGGAGTCCACATACCATTCGCAGACCATTCTTTCCTTTTATATCCTGTCCTGTTCATCCCACATTTTAATTCTCTTTTCCCCTGTTTTGGTTAGAACTATGTGCTCCAAAAAAAAAAAAAAAATGAATTCAAGTTCTAGCCCTAACTCTTGTAAATGTGACAGTATTTGAAACTGGGGGATCAAGTTAACAGTGAAGTCATGCTAAATTAGCCCTAAGTCCAATATAGCTGGTACCCTTATGAAAAGAGGGGAAATTGAGACACAGAGACAGACCCAAAAAGAGGGTGTTATATCATGTGACAAACAAGGCAGAGAGTGTGGCTATGTTACCACACGTGAAGGAATGTAAAGGATTGCCAGTAACCACAGGAAACTAACAAGATGGCAAGGCCTCACCATATAAACTGCCAGTGCCTTAAGCCCTGGCTTCTGGCATTTCGAACTACAAGAAAATGAATCTGTGTTGTTTCAAGTTGCTCAGTTTGTAGTGGTGTTTTGTTTTGTTTTTTGAGGCAGGTTTTCTCTGCGTAGTCTGGCTGTCCTGGAACTCACTCTGTAGACCAAGCTGGCCTTGAACTCACAGAGATCCATTTGACCTCTGCCTCCCAAGTGCTTGGATTTGTATACTACTACCACCCAGCTGTAGCACTTTTTGATGGAATCCCTAAGAAACAAATACATTTTTATCCCCTGATAATTTTATTTTGGCTTTACTTGGTGATTTCATGCTTGCATTTGGAGGTAAGTTTTTGTCCTGCCCCATTCTGCAGCTGCTTCACAGTACCTCACAGGAGACATATGTTGATTATAACTGTCTGGCCAATGGCTCAGGCATATTATTGACTGGGTCTCACAATGGTAACTTTAACTGTTTCTATTATTCTATATTTTACCATGATGCTCATGGCTTATTACCTCACATCTTGCTTCACTGGTGGCTACAGGGCATCTTCCTGACTCTGCCTTCTTTCCCTCTGCATCTTTGTTTGGATTTCCCACCTGGCCCTATTCTGCCTGGCCACTGGTCAAAACAGCTTTATTCAACAACCAAAAAAAAAGCAACACATATTTGCAGCATACAGAAGGACATCCCACATCAGATGCTTATTTCTTTATCATACCATTAGCTCAAAACACCTTAGATCTAGCCTGTTTTCACTGCTGTTTACTCTTTACCAGCACAGTGACTGGCCCATATTTATTGACAGAAATTATGTAATTATCAAAAGAACATTTACTCTATAGAGTAAGTCCAAGGTTCCACTAGCCTCAGCTTTCGGTCTTTCGTTACATATGCCTTGTTTGTGTCTCCCTTCCTACTCCTCAGTTAACTTTTTGGCAAGACTGTCTTTGTGTATCTGTACAGGCTCCATGTTATCTAGGTTGGTAGTTCTCACAAAAAAAAAAAAGAAGCTCCATATCCAGGTGAAGACTCTTGCTTATAAGTTCAGCAACAACAAGTCTGAACCAGGAGGGGAGTTCCACAAGTCCCCTGTTAACCTGGATATATAATGAGCTCCAGGTCAGTCTAGACTACAGAGAAAGACCCTGTCTAAGGGGACAGTAAATATTCCACATCCTGAAAATGCTCATTAGGAGATTTCCTCATTGTGTGACATCACAGAGCATATTTACATAAAACTCAATGGTTTATCTGGTGATACACTGTTCTCATCCATGCATGTGTGGCACTTCCTGTTTTTAGGGTCATGATGGACAGAACAACCATGAGGTTAAAAATCCACATTCCAATTAAGTAGGAAATTCAATAAATATCTTTTGATAAACAATGAATGAACTTACTACATATCCTAAGTGGCTTCAACTGCATTAGAGCTATTTTATGTGCCCATCTGATAAAACTAGAGTTCATTTTGAAGTCCTCTGTAGAAATGTGTGCAGTTAAGTTTTTTTTCAAATATAATCATGCGTGTGCACGCACAATTTGTGTATGGATCTGCTTTGCTTCCCCTGCACACAGACCACAGAAATCCAAGAAACAAACTGCTGCCTCAGAGCTAGTGACTAACACAGGCATTTTTAATCCTTGAAGTTTTTCTATAGCTGAGCAATGCTTTTTTCAAGCTGCTTTACACTGATACGCAGACATATTTAGTGTCTACTCACAAAGATCATTTCTCAATATGATTACAGCATGCCTCCCTGAGATGCCATTAAAAAGCAAGGTCTCATTTTTCTAGGATGGGTTAACTGAGTTCTGCTGAGAGCAAGTAATGGTATATGATTTTTCAGAACCCCTTTGGACTTTTGGTCTATAACTCCAACCTTGCTGGTCTACTTTCAAAGTCAAGACAAACGTCTTGAAAACTCTGACCTCTTTGAGCAACTCGTTCTGGTTCTTAACATATTCCCAAGAGCTTAATAAATACTATTTTTGCAGATTTCTTGGTGGAAAAACCATGAAACGCCCTTTGTGTGAGCTCAATCTCTGCTTGCTTTGCGATTTGAAAAAATATATTCAAATCATTTTAAACAAAATTCAAGGACAGGGAGCAGTCTTAAAAACTGTTAAAATTTAGAATTTTAAGTAACTGTCTGTGCCATACTGTGCATTCTAGAAAAGGGCTGTTATTTTAAAGATAAATCATACCTTGTTGAAAAATTTAAAATATAATCTGAATATATTAACAACTGAAATGCTCCAAAGTTAACCAAAAGCTCTCAATGAAATTACGACCTTGTGTAGACAAGGGCCTATGGAAACAGTTTTTAGACAATTCTTCACCTCCTCATGGGATAACAGCGATGCCAGCACGTTATCACTAGTGAATAAACTCTGCAACTTTCCTCACCTCTCTTGCCTTTCATTTGTTCACATGACCAGCTCCACTGAAATGCTGGCATATGCATTATCTCAGACCCTCTGCTTGCTTGCTTCCTCACTTACCCCCTTGCCCAGTGACTCTTTGTTTCAGTGGTGGAAAAACTACATGTCTGTATCTTGGTATTTTGCTTTCACTTTATATGGTAGACTGAACGTTCCCATAAAGTAATCAGCCTCATTTTCAAACAATGGGATAATTATCTATCATTTGGGGACATCATCAATATTCAACTTTTCCTCTCTAGTAAACAGAGATGTTTTAAAGTGTTGCTATTTTGAATAATGGTTCAATGAACAATTTTAAACATCTAACTTTTTCTCTTATTTCCTAGAGATACATCCCAGAATCTACAATTACTCACAATTTACTCAGCACATAATCCTGATAGGAAAGCAGTTGTATTGGCTAATCCCTCCCATAATTAAGTATCTATCCTCATGCATTGCTCAACAACAAGGACACTCTGAAATGCATCATTGGATTTCCTCATTGTGTGATGTCATAGGGAATATAAATAAATATATATATATATATATCAATGGTATATCCTGCAGTACACTGGTCCATGTAAGTGGGTCATGATGAACAGAAAGAGCAACACCAGATTAACTCAAGCCCCCAAACAAATGGTGCAATGAAGACTCGCTAAGAATAAAGATGCATGAGGTTGCTGCCATCGTAAAATGACATCTGCTTTACAATAAACCGTTTTGTATGTTTTGTTTGTCTGTTGTTTTGTTTTCTTTTTGTAATTATGGAATCTACTCAGAGTGAAAGCAGTATAATATAGTAAATATGAAATCCAGATCACAGTAGATCCATTATCATTATCAAATCTAACACACTATGAAAATTTATCCATTCTTAGGATGCACCCATAAGAAGATCCCAAAAACCAAGTCCCTCTTCCGCTGTCTTTCTCTCCTTTTCCTTCCATCTGCCATGGGGGAGACAGGCTTCCTCTACCAGATGCTCCTGCCATGATGCACTGCCCGCGTCAGGCCCAGAGCAAGAGAAGCCCGCAACTCTGAACAGAAACCTCAGAAACTGTAACCAGTGCAGTAGTGGAGAACTGACTACAGAGATCTTTTCTTTACCTGGGTGCTTTCTGGCACCTCAATATACCAAGCTCTGAGTTCCTTTTCACAGGACAAGATGGTGTGTTCTACCTCCTGGGACTTAGACACCAAAACCTATATTGGAGGCAAATTCACATGCCTTCCTCTCACTCCCCCTCATTTTCTCCTACTCTCTCTCCATTTGCTGTCCCTCCCCACTTCACCTGACCTCTGGGGGACTTGTCCCTTCCCAGTTCTGTGAGGGACTTTATATGGCTGTCTTAGAATACACTTGTATCCCTAGTTCCTCTGGTGATGTGAATTATAGGCTGGTGATTCATTTGATCTAGTTCTAAAATCCATATATGAGTGAGTACATACTGTGTTCCTCTTTTTGTGACTGGGTTACCTCATTGGGGATGGTTTCTTCAAGTGCCAGCCACTTGCCTGGGAATTTCAAGATACCATTATTTTTTTCTGCTGATAGTATTCCATTGGGTAGATGTGCCACATCTTCATTAACCATTCTTCGATTGAGGGGCATCTAGGTTGCTTCAGGTTCTTACTATTACAAATAGTGCTGCTATGAACATAGTTGAACAGATGTCTTTGTTGCATGGATGTGAATCCTTTGGGTCATGTACCTAAGAGGGGATTGCCGGGTCCTGTGGTAAACTAATTCCCATTTTCACGAGGAACTGCCATACTGATCTCCCAAAATGGCTGTATGAGTTTGCACTCCCACCAGCAGTGGAGGAGTGTTCCCACTCTCCCCAGCCTCTCTCAACATAAGTCATCACTGGTGTTTCTAATTTTGGCCATTCAACAGGAGTAGATGGTATCTCAAAGTTGTTTGGAATTTGCATTTCCCTGATAGCTAAGGATGTGGAGCATTTTCTTAAGTGTCTTTCAGCCTTTTTGATTTCCTCCATTGAGAATTGAGCCTGGTTAGGAATGGAAGATAGGGAAAGAGAGAGAGAGACAGAGACAGAGAGAGAACATAAAGAGGGGGAGCCAATGTTGGTTTGAAGATAAAGTTGAACACAAAAGAAAGGTTTGAGAGGAACTTCACAAGACTGCTCCCAAATAACAATCTCAAACTTCCGTGGAAAGGCTATCATAAGAAATGGCCTTCCCGGAGGTGAGATGCCCAGCTAGCTTCTCCATGGAGCCCTCAACTAATGCCTGTTGAAAATAGGAGCAAACACCCATACATAAACACTGATCGAACTAGAACCCAGAACCAGATGGAAGGGGGTCAAGACCATGCCAGTGAAGCACACTCAGAGACAGCTTAGCTGGACAAGGAGGAGCTAAGGGCCACTAGACTGATAGCTGGGAAGCCAGCAGGGGACTGACCTGGGGCCCCCTGAATATAGGTCTGCAGCCAGAAGGTCTGAGCAGTCTAAGAGACCTCAGACAGTGGGCCAGGATGTATCCTGGTGCACAAAAAGACTTTCACAAACATATGCCCATTGAAGATAACTGCAACATTCTAGAGACAGAAAAAAAGCCCCTAGTCCTACTTCACAGGACCACTCACATCTACATGACCCCAACTGGATGGCATCCTATATGGGTTGTGGTGGAGGATGGGAGGAGGTGTTTGAAGTGCATGTGAGAGGGCAGAGAGGTAAAGGGAGGAAAGGAGGGAGGGAGGGTTGGGAGGGAGGGAGAGAGGGAGGGAGGAGGGAGGAAGAGAGAGACTGGGATCGACATGTGGAAATAATAAATTAAATTTAAAAAATGCTTGCCTCCAAAATTTAACAGAAGACAAGTTACTGGAAAGGGGTTTCTATTTTGTTTCTAGAAAATGAAAGATGTGGATTCCTTCCAGACTAATGGTTTGATCACGCCAGACCCGCCTGAAACAAGAGTCACAAACTGATCCTACAAATTCAAAATGACTGAACCAAACAGCCCTACAGACTACAGCTAGGATTTCTGAATCTTCTTCGAATCCCCAAGACAGCGCCCTTACCCATGAGTAGTAGGAAAAACGACGCCAAATTCCCAAATATTGTGTATAAATGTTTGTTTTCATTTAATTGGACTTTGTTATATAAAATTAAATAAAAATTATAAATTAAAAAAAAGCAAATTCACATAAAGGTCTTATTAGGAGTGGTGGATACAGAGTTTCAGTCTCCTTGCAATGAGTGAGCTCAAGGTCTTCTTGTTAATAGATTGAACAAGAACATCAAACACTAGGCAGTGACCAAGATAAGGTCATCTGATGCTGGGGAAGAATATTAATGCAGAAGGTTTTAATGAAAGAGACATTGAAAAGGTCCCATTGCATGAATCTTCCCAAACAAAAAATCTGCAGAGGTCAGTTAGCAGGTGTGATGTAAAAACAGACAAGAGTACAAGAAAATACTCTCTATAGAACTTAGTGGCTATAAGCAATTGGATGGAAGGCAGGACCCTTTTGCAGAATATAGGTAAGCTTTTGATTTGGTGTTTGTGGTAGTTTTAATATAACGAAATCTCATAAACTTATAAGAAGTGATACTATTGGGAGGTTTGGCTTTGATGGGTTGGGTGCAGTCTGGCCTTGTTGGTGGAAATGTTCCTATGTGGGCAGGCTTTGAGTTTCCTATATTTCAGGATACAGTTCAGTGTCCTAGTTGACTTCCAATTGCCAGAACCATATATGCCTGCTACCTCATGCTCCCTGCCCATGATGATAATGGACTGAACCTCTACGAACTGCAAATGAGCCACCACAACTGGATGTTTCCTTGCCAAGAGCTGCCATGGTCATGGTGTCTCTTCACAGCAACAGAAATCCCTAGCAACTAAGACAGGGTTGAAAACCAATAACAGCTCACAACAATAATTAAGAATAAAAATTGAGAGGTGGAGGAGATGGCTCAGCAGGTAAATGTACTTGCTGCCAAGCCAGATAACCTGATTTGATCTCTGGGACTCTAGATAGTAGAAAGAGTTAGCTTTTCACTTGTATACATACACACATATGCAGTGTATATTAAATGTAATTTTTTATTTTTTAAGAAGGTAAAAATGAATGATTGTTGTAACATTAATATTATATAAGTTTGACATTTTTAATGAAGAAATTTTATAGAGACTAATGTTTTATATTAAATTCAAAGGCACTGTGTTTTAAAAATGCTACAGCCTTTGTCCTTTCTGGCTTTTGGTTTGTTTGGAGATTTTGTGATTTAGGCTTTTGGGGATTCTTGGGATCCACAGATGAACACTAATCTTAAAAATGTAACTCACAAGGTAAAATATCTGAAGGTATCAAATCCTGATAAATATATTGAAAATACCAATTTTCCTGAAATAAATAGAATCTAGTTCATTATCTATCTCAAAGCACGCTAGTAGACAGTGTTACATGAGAGATTATGGTTCTAATGTTTCAAAGGCTGATAGAGTGTGTATTGTTAGCATGCAACTGAAAGCTGTGTGTGTGCTCATTTGTTCACCCTTAAGGTTAGCATTCAGCTTGACCTATGATGGCACATGCCTGTAATCCTAGCACTTTGAAGCAGAGGCAGGTGGATCTCTGTGAGTTTGAAGCCAGCATGCAGCTTGCTCCAATGCTCTGGAAAACATCAGAAAAGCCTTCAAAGTTTCTGTAAGTAACATGTCTTTGTCTTCTCTATGGCAGCCTGTGATCCCAAACATGACATTCCTTATACATAATGTCTCTCTGCATGTCAAAGTAATAATTCATTATATTCAATGCTACAATTAGTGTTTCAACATAGATGATTTATCTCCTGAAAATACTGCCCAGTTCATGCATATTTCCAAGGTAGGTAATTTATCTGTAATATGAGAGAAATATTATTACCTCCATTACCATGAATTCTTTTTGGAAAAGAACATTGGGAACCGAACAGCCTCTACTGCAGAAATATTACACTTGCTGACCACATCTCTTTATGGGTCCTCAGTTAAGAAGCTCCACTTTATACTAGTGGCAGGGAATACTGTACATTTTCCAAGCTATTTTCTGTCCTTTGTAAATACTGGAATCTCATTTCTTTGCTTTCTTTTCACCCCACTGAGGTACTGTCACTACTTTTAGACATTAATGCTAAAGCCATATAGGGAAAACATACTACTTGTTCTTTACAATTCTTTATCTGTAGCTAACCTGGAGGTGTGTCCCAGTAAGGGACACTGAGTATGGAGTCTTGAGTTCGGTTCAGTTTGAAAAGACTGCTTCATGAGAACAGTTTGACCAGAATTTTCCCCTGGACCTGTGAAGCTCTATTATATTCAATGTCCAAAATATGAATGCTGTGATTATAGGAGCTGACATGGATACCTTGACAGAACATTCTTTGTATATGTTATCTTGAAAAGTCCAGTGCTTCCTATGAGTTTTGGAGTTGATTACATTATTTTTTTGCAACCCAGTAGTTACTGATTTCCCTTGCCTCATTTAAAAGGATGAGCAAAGAGCTAAAATAACATTACACAAACCAGTGGACTAACATGATTGGCTCAAAACCTTTTGAAATGTAGATTCAGATGTGCTAACAACACAGAGATTCTGTAGGTTTTCCCAATGGAACCCTCAAAATCTATACTTTATATATAGCTTTCTAAGGTCTCAAGCTGTCCAAATAGTCAGACATGAAATCATGCTGGACTATCGGATTTCTGGCTGTTATATAAAAACCCAGGATTCTGCAAGAACTTGTGGGAAATCAATTCTTATCTTCTAGGAGTTATTTTCCCTTACCTCGTAGAGCGGACATATGGCTCCATTGACATATACCTATGGCTGCTTGCTCAAAGCCTCTGACTCCCAGGCTCCCTCCATCACTATTCACAAGTACTCATTATACATGTTAGAAATCTGTGATCTTCTGACCTTTCCTTTCCCTCAACTACTCATCACCTCTGTGTTAGTTTGAAGGTAATTGGGCCCCCATAAGCTCATAGAGGTGACTGAAATTAGGAGATGTGGTTTGTCCTGAGGAAGTGTGGCTTTGCTGGAGGAAGTATGTCACTGTGGGGCAGGGCTTTGAGGGTCTCATATATGCACAAGCCATGCTCTGGAGTGTCTCAGCTCACTTTCTGTTGCCTACAGGATCAAGATGTAGCTACTTCTCCACTCTCAGCTCCTTCTCCAGCACCATGTCTACCTCGTGCCACCATGTTCCACCGTGATGATAATGGACCAAGCCTCTAAAAATTAAGCCCAATTAAATGTTTTCCCTTTATAAAAATTGTCATTAGAAATGCTAGCAGGCTTATTCTCTGCTTTCTTACTATTTCTATAGGCATTCTTTCTTATTCTTTTATTCTCTCTCTCTTTCTCTATGTTCTATTCTCTCTCTTTGCTATCTCACTGTCTCCACTATTTCTTCTTACTCACCCCCTTCTTAGTCCTGTCCATGTCCAGGTTCCTGGCCATATGCAGTGTCCATCTTTCTCTGTCTCCTATAGACTCTTACTCTGGCTGCTCTGTTGCCTCATATCTACAATAGGAAACTAACCATATCACAGATCAGCCATGTCCCCTGGTTTTCTTTATTACACCTCCTCATATTACATTTCACTGTGATTTTTATTTCTAGCATTAATTTTGGAAATTACTATCTTGAGAACTTAATAAGGAAAGAGTAGAGATTGTCCATACCCCATGATGATAGGAGGACAATGTCTTGAACATAGATTCTACTTCAAGAACACTAACAAATAGCAGAGCTGCTAACAGATACAGTTACTAGCCTTAGGAGACATAATGAAGGTGGCTGTTTTTCACTGAAAACTGTCCTCTTCTTTATTCTCTTTGGTGGACAGGTTTCCGTGTTTCCTTCCTCTTGTCAAAAATCTATTCTAAAGATAACAAAGAGATAAGGAGAGGAGGAAAAATAAGAACTCCTTATATTGTACTCAATATAGCAAAAGTAA